>NC_141786.1:15478481-15783014 GCF_054643075.1 Acanthaster planci | reverse complement strand
ACATCACCAAAAATAGTTGTCTTAATGTAATCATGCAATGTATCCTCGGATTTCAGTGGAGTCGTAACTTTTAAGAGGTGTCATTTCGAACACCAAAACAACAACTTACCTAGTTATTATTATGGGAAAAATAATTTAGGTCGCATATCTTTAGGGGCATAGTGTCATATTATTATTATAGGCCTACTTGAGGACCTTTGCCTTAGTCATCACTGCAACAGTAGGGCCCTTAACACGAGCTCTGGGACACTCGCAAACCTCAGGGTTTTGTCCACAAAATTCATGGCCCTGGCGCAATGAATTTCAATTAATCTTATTCCCGGCACTCACTGTCTCATGTCTTTCCTGTCTGACACCAGTTGCACTTTTGACACCTTTGAATTACAATTTGTTCATTTTGCACGGGAGTTAGATAATGCACTCGGGGCTAATAGAGATTTCAATTTTTGTTTTCAATTTGAGCACAAAAGCATTTCAGTCAGCGCAGGTAAATATAAAATTTTGACTTCAAACAAAACGTCCGGAGTGTGCATTAGGAAAAATTTCTTACAGGGGGGGGAGTATTGAGTTCATTAAATTAATAAACATTTCAGAATCGATCGAATCACCTCGTGAGATTTGCTCTGTTGAACACACGTCATCCCAACTGGGATTCCTCGATAGGAGCAGCTAGGGCAAGCTGCCCCTCTACCCCTGCTGGATATGCCACTGCATAAATGGGACGAAATAATGTTCACATCGATAACATAAGCTATTGCCAGCCAAAAATGAACATTCTGGAAACTTGACTCATATAAAATAGTATAGGCACAGTATAGATATACGCCGTATTTGCGAAACGGGCCGGGTCGCACTAGCTATGACTAAAAACCTATTGGCTCTGCAACTGGGAATTCCCTGTACAACAGATACTGCGATTGATTACCAGACTGCCTCTCCATTGGTTGTTAATTGTAGCCATGTTAATATCTGGGGAGACTTTGACCCTTACCAGTCATGTCCTTTTGCTTTGAGAGGTATTTTTTTTGGAGGGAGGTAGCAGGAATTCTTATCTCATTATGCTAGCTGCAAGAAACGTATTCAGCTCGCTTTCGACTGTACACAGCAGACACTTTGACCCTCACCCGTGATTTGCAGAGGTTTTTTGGGAGTTAGCGGGAATTCCCAACTCATTATGCCAGCTGCAAGAGACCTACACCTGGCTTTTGTTTATACCAGTAGAGGGTCCGTGTTAGCATCACAACAGAGTTGATTTACTGTTTTAATGTACACATGCTTGGCTGTGGTTCTCCGAGGGGATTCCCGTGGAAAATTGTGTCTAGCAGCCCCCCCCCTTCGTGCAGTTTCACCACTTGACTACTGACTCTTCAAGGAGAGAAAAATCATGGAGCGTTCCCCAAAGTCGCGCATGCTTACAGAGAGTCAATGGGTTCCCTTTTTCCCTTTTATCAGTGATCAGGCTTAAAGTAACATGTCGATGAAATGAAATAATAACTGTTTCTTATAATGCAAAAGAGAATTTATAGCGATAGATGTATTCGTGTGGTACACTGAAAGAGCCTCAACCTCGTGCTCATTTTTCACCATTCTTAGCACCCTACATCAGCATTTCAGACGTATTTTTTCGCGGAAATTTTATTTCAGGTGTTCAAAGATGACATTGAGACATATTTACTCAAGATTCATGACTTCCAAGAAGGGGAATCCGGTTAAATCTTTTTAAAGGGAGTCCCCGAAATGAAATGATTGAATTTCACGAATCAGAGTTGGAAGTGGGTGGGTGTTTCCAATTTATACAAGTCTCTATTGTTACTTTAAAAAAGAAATTAAAGCGGCAACTATGTAGAACCACTTCTGGCATATCCCAGTGGAGGGAATTGTTCTACCGCTAAAAGGAAAAAAAAGGATAAATTTCAACAATTTGCAATGCTTCCTCGGATTTCAGTGGAGTCGTCACTTTTAAGAGGTGTCATATCAAACACCAAAACAACAATTTACCTCGTTATTATTTTGGGGAAAATAATTTAGGTTGCATATCTTTAGGGGCACAGTCATATTATTATTATTATAGGCCTACTTGAGGGCCTTTGCCTTAGTCATCTTTGCAACAGCATAGCCCTTAACACGAGCTCTGGGACACTCGCAACCCTCAGGGTTTTGTCATGGCCCTGGCGCACAGAATTTTAATTAATCTTAAGATACCCGGCACTCACTGTCTCATGTCTTTCCTGTCTGACACCAGTTGCACATTTGACACCTTTGAATTACAATTTGTTCATTTTGCACAGGAGTTAGATAATGCACTCGGGGCTAATAGAGATTTCAATTTTTGTTTTCAATTTGAGCACAAAATGTTGACTTCAAACAAAACGTCCGGAGTGTGCATTAGAAAATATTTCTTACAGGGGGAGTATTGAGTTCATTAAATTAATAAACATTTCAGAATCGATCGAATCACCTCGTGAGATTTGCTCTGTTGAACACACGTCATCCCAACTGGGATTCCTCGATAGGAGCAGCTAGGGCAAGCTGCCCCTCTACCCCTGCTGGATATGCCACTGCATAAATGGGACGAAATAATGTTCACATCGATAACATAAGCTATTGCCAGCCAAAAATGAACATTCTGGAAACATACTCAACTCATGTAAAATAGTAAAGGCACAGTATAGGGGCACCGTATTTGCGAGGCGGGCCGGGTTGTACTAGCTGTGACTAAAAAACCTATTGGGTCTGCAACTGGGAATTCCCTGTACAAGTACAGATACCAGGATTGATTACCAGACTGCCTCTCCATTGGTTGTTAATTATAGCCTGGTTGTATCTAGGGAAACTTTGACCCTTACCCGACATGTCCTTTCGCTTTCACTTTCAGAGGGATTTTTTTGGGGGGGTTAGCAGGAAGTCTTATCTCTGCCTCGCTTTTGTCAGTGCACAGCAGAGACACTTTGACCCTCACCCGCGATGTCCTTTCGCTTGCTGGAGTTTTTGGGGAGTTAGCGGGAATTCCCAACTCATTATGCCAGCTGCAAGAAACCTACACCTGGCTCTTGTTTATACCAGTAGAGGGTCCGTGTTAATATCACAACAGAGTTGATTTACTGTTTTATTCTACACATGCTTGGCTGTGGTTCTTCGAGGGGATTCCCCTGGAAACTTGTGTCTGGCAGCCCCCCCCCCTTCGTGCAGTTCCACCATTTGAGCACTGACTCTTCAGGGAGAGAAAAATCCTGGAGCCTTCCCCAAAGTTGCGCATGCCTATAGAGAGTCAGTGGGTCCTTTTTGCCTTTTATCAATGATCAGGCATAAGGTAACATGTCGATGAAATGAAATCATAACTGTTTCTCATAATGCAACAGAGAATTTATAGCGATAGATGTATGTGTTCGTGTGGTACACTCAACCTCGTGCTCATTTCTCACCATTCTTAGCACCCTACATCAGCATTTCAGACGTGTTTTTTCGTGGAAATTTTATTTCAGGTGTTTAAAGATGACATTGAGACATATTTACCCAAGATTCATGACTTCTGAGAAGGGGACTCCGGTTAAATCTTTTTAAGGGAGTCCCCGAAAAAAAATGATTGAAATTTCACGAATCAGAGTTGAGAGTGGGTGGGTGTTTCCAATTTATACAAGTCTGTATTTTTACTTTAAAAAGAAGTTAAAGCAGCAACTCTATAGAACCACCTCTGGCATATCCCAGTGGAGGGAATTGTTCTACCGCTAAAAGGAAAAAAAAGAGTAAAATTTCAACAATTTACCTCCTTTGGACTAAAACCTAGATGCAGCACTTATAGAGCCCCTAACCCGCTGTTGGAAATGGAAAGGAACGGAAACTGGCTTATATGGTCTTTTTACGTTTATATTGCTTTTCGACTGTCTATTTTGAGCCTGTTAACGAATAACCCTATTTCCAAAAACATGTGTTGCAATATTCACGTACATGTACATGTATGTTTAGACCCCATAGACTGTGCATGCATTTAGTTTGTGTACTCGCGCATGCGCAATAGTGACATAATGGTCGCCGGCCTGAGAAATTATTCTAGCAGACAACGCACATCGGTGGTGACGCATGTGAGGGAGTTGTATTGCCATTTCCCTTGAAGACCTCATGTGTGAGTAAATTACTAAGAGTATATCAAATGGTGATATTTTATATGAAAAGTTATCGTTTTTACCTAGCTTTGTGTGTAATTTTTGGCAAATATTTGGCAGAAAGTGGATATTTATAATGCGCAAGTTCGCAAAAGGGACTTTGAGTGTTTCAATTCTAATCGGTATTGAAATGAGGGCCAAACAACATTATCTGAGCTTGATGCTGATCGATTACTTTTGGGGTTCAGCTGCATGAGTCAAGAGCCATTTTACTGGCTTCTGGCGCTGTAGTGGGATTCAGTGCGCATGCACACCAACTGAGTGCGTGAACATGCGTGCACTACACATGGAATGGCTTTGAGAGTCTAGGCTATAGGTAATTAAAATGGCAGATTTCCTCCTTTGTGTTTGTCTTATTGTAAAGACATCCCAGCAAAAGCCCAAAACTGGTTGAATTGCACGTGGTTTGCGGCACAAGGGGATCTCTTGAAATTTAGAATTATCTTGACCGAGATCAATGGGAAGGAAAACAGTGATTTTTGATTAAAAACACCAAGGTAATAAAACTTGGCACATCACAGTTTGTCAAGTAAAGAAAGGGTTAAATTTAAAAAGAAAGATTTCCTGGAAAAGCCTGTTTTACCATTTTAAGTATCTGGGTAGTTTGAGTTTGCAGATGGTCTTTAAAGTACGCAACAAGATTTTATTTTTAAGCCTTAAACACATAAATGAAAATAACCCATGCCAAAGTACAAGAAAATAAATCTCAGTTTTCGATTTCAAATTTAAGAGTCCTAAGTGTGTGGTAATTTTTCGCCAAAACCTTAGTCAAAATGATTTAATTGCTTATGAATATCACTACTTTACAAAACTTTGCAGAAGATATTTATGATGAGAGTTTTATTTAGCCATAACACATATTCTAATATAACAAAATCAACAACTAACAACGGATCTTCTTCAAAGGCAAGGCAAACGGTCATTTTACAGTTCCTCAGAAATTAAAAATAGTTTAAAATGTCAATAACAAGTAATTTATTTTCAACTCACTTTACTATTCTGTCCCTTAATGTAACCATCTGATCAGGCCTTATTTGAAAGTTTGCCATCGCTTTCCGTTTTTCCACTTTCCGGAAAGTGTCCGTTGGCTTGCAATCAAGAGGCGTTTGGTAAGTCATAATTTGTTTTTGTTTCAGAGTTGCCCGATCTTCAAGTTTGCAAAATGGCGTCTTGCCTCTCCTTCCTGGCTTCTTGTTTCTCCGCCTTGGGTTCAGGAGTCTCCGCCCTGTGCTCACGATTTGCCGCAGTAGTTTCTTCATGTTTTTCAATAGTAGCTCTAAAATTGGGCATATACCGGCGCAACACGACCGAGATAATTAACACAACATCTAGGCGGGTGGACTTCGAAGACTACTGGTTCACTCAAGGGCATTCCCGGCGGGTTTACCGGGGCACGTATCAAGGCGACCGTCGCGTGGAGGGCAAACCCTGCGTCGTGAAAGTCTACAAAGATGAATGGTACATGCATAACGACCGAGAAGAATACACATGGAGAGTAGACCAGCGTGCCTACGACAAAGCCCATGAAATGGCGCGGGATTTTAATGAACATTGTCAAACAAGTAAGGCAATCCAGTTCGTTCGACCGGAATTCACCAGCACTAAGGTATCTCATTTCATCTCAATAAAAGCGATGGTGGCCATCGAGATGTACCTGGACGAGAAGGACTTCGAGAAATTCTCAAGCAATGTTGGTTATGTTAACCCTGTCGCTATGGCGTCCCCGGCTGCCTTCAGCCACTTCACTTACCATAAATCGGACGGTAAAGTTTTAGTTTGTAAGTTACAAGGGGTTCGCAGTAGCGCGTGCTACAAGTTCTCTTCCCCGGCTATTCACAGCGGAGGCATGGAACTTGGAGAGTATGGTCCGAGTGATTTGGGGAAATTTGGCATATTGGCATTTTTTGATAACCATAGCTGTAATGATTTGTGCAAAGGGTGGAAGAAACCCCAAATCATCGACCTTTCTCCTGAACAAGAAACCATACTTGATAAAATCATGAGTGCCATGCGAGCTGAGCGTTCTTCAAAGCGCACTTGTTATCTGAACGAGTTGACTGACGTTCCTGTCGAGGAAATCGAACAAATACACAACACTTTAAAGCTAGAAGCAGTTCACATGGCAAGCACTGTTTCTTGAACAGACACAAGTCTTGAATATCTTCACGTGTAGAATGTGGTTTCCTTCAATCATCATTTTCACGAGGAGACAAAAGTGTCCAAAATCGTAAAAAAAACCTAATTTTTTGAAATTAAACTCCTGGTTTTTTTTAGCAAATCGGCAAGGCTAACTGCTGCCTACAAGGTGGTGTAATCATTTTGTACCAAAGCTACTAAAATCAGCCAGATAACAATGACCTTGACGGGCAAAATGCAACTGAATCCGCATTTACCGTTCCATGAAGAGAGAAAGTAGTTCTCCGCAGATATAACGTTACCATGAAAGGGCAAAACTGTGGGCAAAATTCATTTTACCGTTTTCATGAAGAGGCAAAAGTGACTCAGGAATTGTACACAAATGTAACGATTTGTACCTGGCACTCGACAATTACGGACCGTTTTCACCATGAGACGAAATGCACGCAAAATCCAGCATTTTCACGAACAGACAAGTGTGTTTGTTTACAAAATAAACAATTTTAATTGATTCCTATAAGTATGATTTTGTATTTTTGTGCATGTGTCATCTAAGATCTGACCTACCATGATGTAGTTTTTGTATTCAAGGGAACGTCAAGTCTTGGGAAAAATAATCGTTTGCAAAAGAGACCAACTCGCGATTTTCTCGGAAACTAATTTTCACTCTTCGGATAGTCTTTGTCTCTTCGTGAAATGGTGATGCTTTGTTTGAACTTGGTTTGCTCTTTCTGCTAAAGAAACAGAATAAGTGGCTCAGCCCAACGAAGCTGTGATATCAGTAACAATCCAGGTTGCCAAGACTTTTGGATATATATTTGCATCACAGATAGACATCAATTTTCGCGAATTCTGTATTGCGCACTTCCGACTCCAAGTCAAATTTTACTAACCTCCCTCGCAGACCCTGCCTTTTGTTAATAATTAATGATTCCGCCACTTCCCCGATGAGCCCAGGGCAAAAAATCAAATCTTTCACACCAGCACAACCATAGCTGACCCCCAACAAAAACAGTGTTGATGATGTAGGTTGGTTTTAGCCGGTTTATCTACGGCAGACAAAGGCAAACCAGGGGCTTCACTTTAGACATGGATGCTCACTAATTGTGTGGTGAATTCCTTTAGAGATATAAAATACCACAGTTTTCACATTAGATTTTTCGAAACAGTTCCGTATTTTGTAAATATATCTGGTTAACAATGGAAGTGTGTCTTTATTTTCAACGATCGTTGTTTATAGTGTTCTCACGTACACCTGCAACAGCAGTGGTTCAGGTTTTGTCAAATTGTTCATAATGTGTTACTTGTACGAGGTGCATGCAAAGAAATGACATGTTTTATACTTGCAGTGTCCAAGAGGACAAGATTGAGTTTTGTAGACGTAAACTCATGCACAGATTCTCAAACCGAGCGTACGGCATACACTTACAGCGGATTACGATGTCGCTGTGCATGTATATTGCTTTTCGGTTTTATTATATTCAATTAATTATTTTTAATAATTTGTTTTAAATCTAATGACATAAGTAACATGTAAACTTTATTTTCCGAAGTCCCAATTTCACAACTTAAAACACCATATCTTAGGAGCTCAGCATTAGCGCAGTTTTAAAAAGCAACAGTTTCGAGCAACAGAGAATGACTGATTTAAATTGCTAATTCCAAAGCAATTAATATGCAAATAAAACTCTTAGTGTCGTTCTACAAACTTTGGAAGTTACATGTAGTAGGAGCGCGTAAAAAGTCCTATCCATATTTATTAATCCATTCCTCAATTGCCATTGTTATTGTTTGCATTTTAAAAAGTTCAGCTAAAGCTACATTATAGTTACATCGTATGTTTCAAGACGTTTAAATATAGACTAATTATTTAAATTTTCTTAAGATTGCAAAATATTGACATTTGCAGTCAATCTGTAGAAGTCCTTCTACTATATACATTTGGAGTGGTTGGAACTTTTATTGCCCTAAGATCTGCTAAACTATATACGATTTGATGGATAAATGTACTGAGAATGAGCGGGGATTCACCAGAGGTTAGAAACGCTTTAACAAATTACTTGAAACTTTAAGTTTTTCAATAGTTCTGATCTTCGTGGTCTGGGGTTTATGTTTGATTTTTGGGAATCTTCATTTGTGACCCGCTCTGTGAAAATGAGTCATAAGTCGCCAGATCCACTTTTGAGTTTTCATTTGTATTAGAAAGAGCAAAGTGAGCTTTTTGTTTTGATGCATCACTGAGTTTGGCATCCTGATGAAAGTGGACACTCCATGGTGAAAATTCTGTGGGTTCCTATTGATTTACACAGCAAATTTATTCGAAAGGACTTTTCACTCCAAAGTGGCTCTGGCAACTTGTGACTCATTTTTACAGAGTGGGTCACAATTATCAGAGCTCTCTGCTGTGAGTAGAAGTTCGTATAAAACAAAAATATACCAAACTCACACGTGAAATAAGCTCACATTTGATTATAGCATTCGCTATTCATGTGGTAATAAAGTGCTGAATGTTAACGATTTGAACATCTCAGTTTTTCTGTGTCATAATTGAAAATCGACAAGTCATTACAGATCCCCTTGACGAGATCATCCGTCCTTAACACTTGAAATGTGAGATTGTATCATTTTCCCGCCCTCCTCGGTTTCCTCATAATTTAAACCTAGATTCTATTACCCTGCCTGCAATACAGACATGTCGTACAAGATGTGCTTTTGCAAACCATTTCATTCACACGTGTTCATAAAACTGCAATGATGTAATTGAGTGCTTTCAAAACTGTTTTGTACCCATTCAGTCATGTAATTTAATGCAGTGACAGAAATATCAACAAACTATTAGGGGGGTCTTAACCTTTTGCAAATGACAAGAAGAATTCAAACCGATAGAGCAAATTGGAAGACACATGGGTTCGTTTACCTGAACATGAACTGAGATGGAACGTGAAGACTACTGCATTCTTATTTCGAACTGACGAAGTTTTTTGGCAACTCGTAAACAAAATAATGTAGGGGTCTGGAGTCCCCCCATTTAAATCAGCCCAGCCCATGTGAAGTGACTAGGTCTTGTCCGCGCCACGCTGTTTGTTCGTGTCTGAGCCTCCAAATCCTCCTTCTTTGCAGAGCCAAAGGCGCCCTCAGCCAAAGGCGCGGTAGGGCACCAGACCGCCACTTAAAGTTTAAAAATGATTTATTACTGTGTTCTAAAGCAAATAATGAATGTCACTCATCGAGAGAAAAAACGGAGTTTCACAAAGTGAAAGATTCAGCATTTCATTTTGAAGAGTTTCCTAGCAAAACGCTTTATCTACCTTTGTTGAAAAATATCAGTTACAATGACCGATATATTGTCCATATAAAGTATCTGTTAATTGACTCCTCGTCTGTTGAATTCCGATTTGTAGCTTTTGGAGACATGATAACATGTGCATCAACTTTTCTTATTATTTCTTTATTTTAACAGACATAGTCGTGCATTGTCTCAAAATCAATAAAATGGAAAACTAGCGTTTTGCAATGAAACTCTTCGCCGTTTACGCATGAACATTAACAGTTTTGATTTTGAAAAAAAGCTATTTCTTCTACACCTTAACAATGGTCACTTGTACTCGGTTCATTTAAAAACAACGAACAAATTCACTCATACCTTTTGCTTGATGCTGGGTAATTCCAGAAATTAAGGGTCCAAAAGCGTGACATTTTGGTGTCCCGCTGTTACATCTGAACTTTGTTATTTGACATGGAAGCATCGCCGGAATTGATTTCAAACTACATGTATTACTATTTGTTTGGCAGGTAATTTGCATTAATTCGCCCTTGAAAATTCGAAAATGTGTTCTGAACGCATAGGTATTATGTCAGATGTGACAGGGACACAAAAAAATGGACCCCTAATTTCTGGACTTACCATGCTACTTTTACCTCGACTTTAGGCCCATCTAGGGCCGTGTCCGAAACGGGCTTCCAGAGCTAAGGCTTGGTCTATTGTCTACGCGTCTCCACACATTTCCAATGGAGCGAAGATTTTCATGACTGCTACAGAGATCTGGCCCATCTGGCTTCAAAATAGCCCAGCCACACTCGGGCACAGATTTGAAGAATTGTTATAAGCACCTTCCATTTGAATACCATGCCCTACTCGGTTTCACAGTTAGTGTGTCTTTACGAATGCAGAACTAACAGTAACCATGTAAACAACGATTTTTTTCAAGTACGTTAATACCGATATGCAGTGCCTTGCACATTGCACGGACTGCGTCAGTCGTGCTGCTGAACCGGTGCTGGTTACAGCATTTTCATTAATTAACGTATGAAGAGATGAGTGAGTTTGTCATGTTGGAATGTCCTCATTTCAGACCTAGGCCATTCTTTGCAAGATGGGAAGTAACCAAAGCAACACTACCAGGGTGATAGGATCTACCTCTGAATGGGTGGAGTTTGAAGATGACTGGTTCTCACAGGGCGTTTCCCGATATGCCTACAAAGGCACATTCCACGGTGACGTCCGCAGGGAGGGAGAACGTTGCGTGGTGAAAGTCTACAAAGATGAATATCTCGTACACCTGAAGGACTATGCCTGGAAAGTAGACGATCGTGTCTACCGCAAAGCTCGTGAGATGGCACAACTGTTCAACGCCAGGTACAAACCAAGCACGGCAACTGAATTTGTTGCACCAGAATTCACCAAAGTTGACAAACGAGCAACCTTTTACTTCCTTGGGTTTATTCCATTTGAGAGAAACGTGAAAGGAAAGATAGCGGGTACGCGGGACAATGTCTCAAATATCATCCCCGCCAATGCTTCAATTGCTGTAGAAAGGTTTCTCGAAGGGGATTACGTAAAATACTCAAGCAACACTGGATACGTAAATCCCGATTACCCAGCGCCTACGCTGGCTGCCTTCAGTCATTTCACTTACCATCAATCAAACGGCGAGTTTCTGGTTTCAGACCTGCAAGGAGTGTACAACAGCCAAGGATTTTGTCTCACCGACCCAGCTATCCAAAGTGGAGGCTCGGAGCTCAACGCGTACGGCCCTACTGATTTAGGGAAGTATGGTATCGTGAAGTTTTTTCAAACCCACAACTGCAACAAGTTGTGCAAGGGGCTGAAGAAAGCCAAAATCTCAAAGGTTACTCCAGCTGACAAAGTTGTACTGGATAACGTCTTGCAAAACATGCCAAGCACGCAGAGTTCTACGACGTACACGTACCAGTTGAATCGGGAGTCTGGTGTCCCCAACGATGCCGTCGAACGTGTGCAGAATAATTTAACACTGGACGCAGTCGCGGAATGCAGTGAGACCGAATGGTTTAAAAGTTTAGGAGGGATAATTTTCCGGTTATGGAAACTCATCTCCTGGTCTCGTTAACCCCCGACCCTTTTTCGTTTTTCACCTTCAAGAGGAGGCAGCAACGTTTTGCCCTTCGCGATATTGAAAAAGGGTTTATAGAAATGTCGATATCAATTCTGTGGACACTGTGGGGACATTGTAAGATAATTAATCAGTTCATTGGTAGAGCGTTTTGAGTCGATTCCACATACGCACTGTGATAAAAGTTGCACTCTTGAAACAAAACAAAAATAAATAAATAAACGTGGATCAGCTGGTAATGCTGGCGCAGATCCCGAGCAACCACCTACTTTGACACAACTATTAACGAAAAATGAAAGATAGAAAAATATACATAGAAATAAGTGATAACCATTACACATGTAGTTATAATAACATATAATCCTGTACATTTAAGTGCATTAGTCACAAGGTAATGCATTAAATGTCTGCCCGCCTGTCCGCAACAATGAGCCAGTTTGGTCTTTTAAAAAGGCAAGGTCTTTTCGGGAGCAAAGCACGCGCTCAAGGCGCCGTATGGCTGTTCATAGGGCAGACAGTCCTGCGCGTGTGGTGCTATTCCCGAATGACCTCGGACACGCTTCAGTCTGGGCATGCGCTGTTGGACTACTGAACTAGCCCACTGCACATTAAAACGGCCTCGATCCCAGCAGAAATGTCTGGATCAGGCCCGGTGTTGGTAATTACTGCTTGTCTCATTTGTCATTGGTTAATCGCTGCAACAGTAACCTGTTATTTAATTACAGATAATTCAAGTTTTTGTCGTCGAGATTTACAAAATCTACCCTGGTTTCTGGATATTTAATGAAGACGTACCGGTCTACAATTCCAGCAAAGAATTTTATTCATAGTTCACTGTTGAAATAGGCCTACTTCCATTAAAGAACCTGATTTGTTTGAAGTAGGTGATCCTTTGCTTCAATAGCAAGTGATTTATTGCCAAGTTAGTTTGTCCAACTGGGTGAAATTCGAGGCTCCAGTGGATATTCATGCACAGCGAAAATAGTAGCTCATGCTACACATTAGCCTCCTCAATTTTATATTATAGGGGTGTCTACATTTGATTAGCGCCATTAGGACTACTTCCTATTGTTCCGGTATTGCACAAGGCACCATAAACCCGCCCGCAAAATACAAATACTCTTCCAGTCATAAATTGTGAACCTTTGTATGAAAAAGTCACTAAGCAGTACACACGACTTGAAAAGCATTAACGGTAGCCACTGGTACAGTTGCAATCACTGTAAATAGTTTATTCGTTTCTCTGCGTTCTAGCCACAAATCGTCCAGTCCGCAAGTGTACGTTCATTTTAAGCTTTATGGTGGTCAAGATCAATTAGAGAATTTATACAAGAAATTTGGGGCTTTGCTACTATAATTACATATACAACTAGGACATTTTCAAATCAAAATCTCTCAAGAATAATCTTAGCCGACACAGCATCTATTTTTTTTTCTGGACATAAAAAACATTGAAAAACTGGTCGCCCTCAAATGGTCTCCTTGCTCGGAAACCGCAATGTGGGATGTTGGCAGCATGAGTGATAAACTGTAATTCTTGTAAGTGGCAGCAGTTTTACTCTCACCAAATTGAAATATTTTTTGCGAGCTTTTGGACCCGTTCAAGCGTGAGTAACCTTGAGTTTGCTACTTGAATCACCTGCTCGGGGCTTACAGTCGAGTAGTGCCCAGGGGTTATATGGCGCATTGCCGTCTTTGTTGACACAGTGCCACCACTCAAGGTACCGAAAAGGCGGGTTGACCCTGAGGCTGTACGCCATGACAACCAACACAAAACAAAACCAAAATCTGAACAATTCTGTTGAGGAAAGACACACGTGTCTGCTTACAAAAACATGAACAACTGCATAGTAAATACACTTGTACACTTAAAAATGATAAACAACAAAGTAATGACAATCTTGAACATGCATCAGACAATTGCAGTAAAATTACACCTAACACACAAGTACTGGATAGTATAAAATCTTTTATGTATGCGCTGTTACAAATAAAAACAAGAAAGCTGTAAAAACACACAGTTTGCTTTAATTTCTTAGTATTAGGCCTAAATCATTTGCAGGAGAAAGGCAAAAATATACGTTTTTCCATATAATTAAATTCATTTCACGAATATGCAGAACAATGTTCGTTATCGTACTGAGTCAAAAACATTGTGAGTTTTAGAAGATCAAACTTAATCTAAACATTCACTTAGAAACAAGTTCCCGCATGCTCAATATCTTCACAGTCTGCATATAGAAACCTTCCGGTATGCCGGATAACCAACTGAACCCTACACAGTTTGTTTTGTCAGCCAGTGATTATCGAAGATCGACTCATTTGAACATTATCAAAAGTATGGGATATGAAATATGCTTTTCGAGAATACAAAGAAGAGACACCTGCTGCAGAGACATAGAGCAAACAGTTCGTATTTAGATTGCTTTTGACGGTTTTGTCTTTATCTCGTCATAAATTGTAAAAATTTGCAACTGTTCACTTTTCATGACGAAGCAAACTAAATGTGCATACATGTACTTCACTTTGAATGTACATACATTATACCCGCGGGTGTAGTGACTTTACAAAGCTCGCATATTAGACACTATTCTGGCAATATTTAAGACCGACAGCATATTAAATAGGACTAGAGCAGCACGAGAGAAAACTCTGCAAGAAATAAAATAAACTAAAACTACAAACGTTAGTACTTAACACTTATTAAGGAAACTGATCAAACTTATCTCAGCAATGCTGATGCAACATGACTTGGCATTTTGTTCAGAGGAACCTTTTGGACAATTCTGTATTTTTTCAGTGTGGTGTAGGTCTAACCAAATTATTACCAGACTCATTTGAACCAGTTCAGAATCAAAATTGTTACCAGACTCATTTGAACCAGGTCAGAATCAAAATTGTTACCAGACTCATTTGAACCAGGTCAGAATCAAAATTGTTACCAGACTCATTTGAACCAGTTCAGAATCAAAATTGTTACCAGACTCATTTGAACCAGTTCAGAATCAAAATTGTTACCAGACTCATTTGAACCAGGTCAGAATCAAAACTATTACCAGACTCCTTTGAACCAGGTCAGAATTAAACGCATTTTCTTGTTTTAATTCACTACACCTTATTGTCATTATACTTTACAAAGAAAGTTCGGTTATCTTTGTGATGAACAGCAAAAGGAAATGCTGTTTTTGAAAAAATAAGACATTTTCAAAGTCAAACTAATTTATGAATCTGTGACTTATTTTCCATTTATGACGAAACATCAATAAACTGCATTTCAGTCTGTAATATTGGGATATCCTCTCTGTAGAATTATTTCAATTGCTACATGGGCAATGATAAACCCGAAAGTTTTTCATAACCATTGATAATTGCCAATATCCAAGGTCGCTGTCCTTGTCCCTATTTACACTGTTTAAAAGTAGTTTGTCATCATGTGACACCTTGGTATGACCTCAGCTTTGGGTCTGAAACGGTGGAATGTACAGTCGCCAGAAGAGAATATGTGATTGGTAAAGTAGATACTTCTTCGGGCACATTGGAAAATCAAACAAACATTACAAAATCTACTAACATAAATTTAAATTTTGGAAAATTTTTATCGTGTTAATTTGTTGCGCCTTACATCTTGAAAATTGTTGCACCTTGTTAATGAAACAACTCACCGCATTTTAAAAGAAATAAAATAGAAATTGATTAGCTTCCTTTAAACAAATGGCCGGAGCGATACTAGGGGGGAAAGCAATTAAGCGTCAAAAGTCTTAGGAATACTGAAGACATTAACTTGCAAAAAGCAGCATTATAATGTGTGGAAAGATATAAGCAAATGGTCGCTGTTTGAAGACCAACACGTGCTGCATAGTTTGCAGAATCATTTTTATGTACTCATCTTGAACTTCCTGTGTGAAATAGGAAATTTAAGATGATTGATGATACGCCGACATCAATTATACGTTTGTTGTTCAGAAAATAGCAATAACTTGCAATAGCACCTTTTATCACGTTCAAGATATACATCTCAGGAGACGTCAGAATCTTTTCAAACAAAATCACATGAAAACATATAGTAGTATGTGGACTTACTCATTTGATTTGACTTGGATCGGTGTCATGGTTATACCCTTTTGCATTTGTTTCACTTTCGATCCCAGAGGCCCCACTACCTTAAAGGTGGGCATTATAGCTGGTATATCCTTAAGTACTGCTTTGAATTCTACATTTGTACCTTCTGTAAGGTTAAACATAACGTCTGGCTTGTCAAACGTCTTGCACAATTCGTTGCATTTGTGACTCTCAAAAAACTTCGCTATGCCACATTTTCCATTATCACTGAGCCCGTAAACAGGTTCTGTTGATTTTCCGCTGAGAATAGCCGGGTCAGTAAATCTGTAATCCGAGTTACTACGCAACCCTTGAAGATCACATACCAAAACCTCACCATTTGATCTATGGTAGGTAAAATGACTGAACGCTCCTGGAGAGGCAGCTGGGGTATCATGTACATATCCCGTGTTGCTTGAGAATTTGACAAAGTCTCCCTCCAGATACCACTCGACAGCGACTTTCGCCCACTTGGGGATAGTCTTTGACATGTGTTTGCCTTGGACCTTTCTCTCAGACGGGATGAGTCCAAGGTAATTGAAAGCGGCAAGAGTATCAACCTTGACAAATTCAGGTTTCATAAATTTGATGGGCTTACTTGTCTCGCATTCTTTATTAAACAGGTCAGCCATCTCTTGAGCTTTGCGATAGGCCATGTCGTCTGATTCCCAAGCATATGTTTCGTTGTAAACATCCCAAGGATTTTGGTAGACTTTTACTACACAAGGCTTCCCGTCGACGCGGCGATCACCGCGAGCAACACCCCGGTACACAAACCTTGAGCTCCCTTTCGCGAACCAGCGATCCTCAAACTCTACACGAGTCGATGGATATCCAACCATTTCCGCAGTGTTGCTCTGGCTACTACCCATCTTTGACCGAAGAAATAGATTCTGAAATAAGTAAGACAAACCACAAAAATTCTATGGATAATTTCTTCCATATCGAGATGGACAGTTCATGGGATTATAGCAAACAACCATCGTAAATGGTCTTTTGACAAGGGCACGCACCTTTTATCCCTATGCCATTCCTAAAAGGATTTTTGCGATTTTTTTAATTCTCCACTTTGTTCACGTGTATCATATAGACATCGTTAGTTCGTGGTCGTTTTATTCTGTTACCAAATAATAGCACATTTGACTGTAGCAGGATTGTAAAAGGATTTTTGATGCACGGTTTATCTACATGTAGGGCCTACTGTATATCATGGCACCACACTGACTTGTATGAAAGACAACATAACGTTCATCCACAAAGTTCAAAGCGTCGTCGTGAAGCTTTTCTGAAACAGTTACAAAGCCTCAGCAAACATGCACTCAAACGCTGTAACTGGAGCCTTGCTAGACTAGAGGTACATGTACATTTTTCTGCTTCTTGAGACACCTTTGTCTGTCAATAATGGGAGGCATCTCGATTCTCCTCATCCAAACCGTGCCGTAAAACCAGCGCAGTGGACGGTGAGAGTAACACTTGTGCGGTTTAGAGAACTCCTAAAAATGTGGGTACTAGCTAATACTTGTACAATCACACTGCAGGCCAGGGTCTTCTTTGAAACTGCTGCTTTATTGTTTCCTTCTCAATGTTTGAAGGTGTACAAGCGTACAGCGCAAAAATAACGTATTGTCTTTTGAAAAAAAGACTAGGGATGACGCATTTGCTGTTTAATTATCTCTGTCTGGCAGTTGAGTTTTGCACACAATCATTATTTTTAAGTTCACTGTAGCTGAAGACAGTGCCTTTGAGTGCTTTGTCAAAGGCAGGATATACATGCACCGATTTTAAACTGCTATGCCCTCAAATGCATGGTAACCGGCACAGTGACAGAATCTCAGAAGAAGCAGTGCCTTGGAACCAAAAACAATTTTTGCAGGAGATTAAAATTTGTCCTTGCAAGTTCGATTGACCCATTTACGCCGCCGGGAGCAGCCGGTGAATCTGAGAGGGAGGCCCCTTGTTGATTAGAATAACAACCAAATTGCGTAATTCAACACTTTCCAAATTAATTGAACGACAGCTGACGGGTGATCTTAATGTAAATGTGATGCAAAGAAAATTAGTTTTTGCATTTCGCACACACACCTACCTTCTTTAGATGCAACTTTTCCCGGAGAATTGAAGGAAATTGATGAAGACAACACGAGCAATTCCTATAAGCATTTAGAAATGACAATTGCACAGTTGTAATTGAGGTGCTGATGACATACAAATGATTTTCCGCTAAATGACTAATTAAATATGCCTCATTCTTGCCACATTTTCCAACAATATCAGTAACATTAGGTGTCTATTGTTTATCCAAAAGTCACTTCTACCCGCCATATATGTTTTCAGAACTGCGTAACTCTAATATCTACGCCAATTTCATTTAAATAAAAAAAAAATCTCAATTTCCTGAAACGTTTCATGCACAGAGTGGCTATACGCAGATACCATTCATTTCTTATTTCAAAATATCCTACTAAATGAAAAATATAGTTTTTATATAAGCATGCCAGTTTTATATACTTAAAGCAATTTTAGACGTTTAACATGACTCGCTTTCCTTTCAAATTGCAACGGGCCTAGGCACTAACCGACCCGGCTGTCAGCGTTCTTTTCACCTTTTACTTTGTATTTACAGCAGAGACATTTCCTACTACCTAATTTTAATTCATGTAACCCCAAACCAAGCTTCAGGAATACACGATTTACATAAAAGCATAAAAGAAGACAATGATTTTCTTTTTTTGTTATAAAGTAAGCAACTCCCCTCGATATTTGTCTTCCTTTTGGGGGAACAATCTTTGACATTTGGAAAGCATTTCTCAAAATTCAATCGAATTAAGTCTTACTGCATATTATATAACTGCACATTTTGCAAAACTTACTTGTCTATCGTTCAGGCTGTCTCCATAAATTTGTTTGTAGTTTTTTTATTAGCCTTTGTCACACTTCGTTCCTCCAAATTTGCAACCTCCAACCAATTTGTGGAGATAGCACCAGGCGTTTGCTTATAAAGTGGCCTAAAATAGACCACTGAAAGTCCAGCCAATAAAAAATTGACGCGTTATAGGTGTACCATTTCTTCCATGGGTACGTAAATTTAGTCTAAAATATTAAAAAAGGGTCAAATCTATTCATGGGGCAGTATGGAATGAATAGAGGAGGGAGCATTTTTACCCTTACCAAATGGTACCACCCCACTCACGGCATTGTGTAATTTGGGTTTTTCCGGTTTTCTATTAATGCGATGCTACGAAAGCAACCCATATTCCATCAACGGAAAATAAATGTCTGGATACAAATTGCACCCAAGGTACATCGTCAGTCTGTATTATACGCAGCTATCCTCTCTACCCTGAAGCTGGTTTTTCTCCAAGAACTTTTCCACAGCTACAGACTATCCAATATTCAAGTGGGAGCTCTCTGGAAGGGTGAGTTTTGCAAAAAACATGTGAAATGAAGTGTGCCGTAATTATATTGGCAAAATAGTGCAAAAACGCATGCCCATTCAGTCAAATCGCAAAAACGAAAATACAAAATTGCTCGAGGTTTACAGTATCAACAGACTCCTGAAAGGCACAAAGTGAATTAAAAAACAGCACAGCTTAATTTTCATTATGATTAATCTAAACATTCAGTACTATAGTGACAAATATATGATTTTTTCTTTCAACGCAGAACTAAGGCAAACATCCCTGTTTCCCTGTGAACACTGACTCAAAAAACCGATTCCTCACACATGCAGATCCAGTATTTTTGTATTTTTTTCTTTTAGTTTCTTTGACATCCTTAATGATTCAAACAGCACATTTTTCTCACCTGCATAGGCTAGTTGTTACCGTATTTAGTCATTTTACCTGAAGTTTCATTTTGATATGACCTTATTAAAATAAATTTCATTAAGCAAAAGCGACAGTTGTAGAACTACAGGATTAATAGAGAGGCAACTACATGTACACATGTCGTAAAAACCACGGCTTTGGTTTTATTATTTACTTTGAGCATAAATTCCCTTTCAGTGAGCACTAGTTAATGGAAAATTTGTTGCCAAAATGGAATGACCGACGGGAAAGCCGACTGAAGAAGTGCAAAGAAGCAGAATGGTTTCTAATGCAGGGATCGTTGATGAAATTAGCCAAGTACTTATAGGGAACTCGACCTCCGTGTATAAAGCCTCTTTTAAACATAGATTAAAGTAGGGTTGACCGATTCATATCACCTTGCTTCATATTTGTTTATGCTTCTATATTGTGTGAAAAGGGCAAAGATGTAGAGATTTATTTCCTTTTCTTTGCCTGATTTGTACAATTTTGTTAGGTTTCGCACATTCTAGATGGCTAACAGCGTTGTCTGACTCAAATATTGTGCACATTATGTGACACACAATCAGTGTCAGCAGAAACGGTTACTTTCATTTCAATGAACAAGTGCATGAATTAATAATTTATAATTATTATTCAGTCTAACCTAATATAAATAGTTCACCTTTGTGAATGGATGCATGGATACCCCCTCCCTGCCCCCTCCCCTTCCCCCTTTGAAGTTTTTGCATATTATCTGTGGTAATGCAGCCACAGCTTAATTTCTTGTGGTGCCCCCTTGAAAAATGTGTGCACCCCGGGTGCCCCCCAGAAATTTAGCCTTAGTTATGTCACTGTCTAGTCGTTACTCCATTGATCACAAAGGAGCCGGATCATGAGCAAATCAACATCTAATATTAATTAACAACGTATAAACATAAACAACATTCAATGTATTCAACGAGACTTTTGGACAAATATTATAGCCCAGCCTTTTACAGTTATCACAATTCTGTATCTTACAGGTACAAAAAAATGGATGTGATTAGAGACATTTTTCACAAAACCCGGCCCTTAGTTGCGCCTCCTGATAAACAAAACACCATGAACCTGACAGTATTTCAACAACACTTACGGCCGAGTTTCCAACCTAGAACATTTACCCCGTCACCTGCATCTGGGAACTGCTATTGTGTGATTTTAGTCAAATAAAGAGATTCTAATATGTTTATTTATTTGATTGTGTAACAAATCAGTAAAACAAAATAAACACACACCTACATTTCAATTTACTTGATTTAGAACTGATAGTTACACTGACTTGCTTTCAATACAAAAAGAAAGTGAAAACAATAATGTTTAAAATTATGTTGTGAATTAGAAAAAATACGATTTTTCATTTTTTTTCAAAAACATTTTTTTAAATTGGAACATCGATCTACATCAGCGAATTCGTTTTTTTTCTGACGAAAGGCATTTTAAAGCTTGTGCATATGTATTTCCAACTGTGATTAATAAGAGAATAAATGTACTTGGCAGGTCTATAACGCCTATTGGCTGTTTAGTATAGTCTTGGCGTTGTTTAGGAAAGCCTGACCTAAATTATCGTTTCCTAGTGTAACTGGTGAATTACAGAATGTTTAGGAGTTGCTGGGATTTTTTATCTCACAGCATTCAATTAACATTGTACTCTATCAACTGCCGATTGCAAAACATCGATTTGGTTTTCAGTTCAGTTCATTTATTTCCCCAGCTTCCACTCAATACATCCTCAGATTACAACATGTATAAATGGGGATGTTGAAGAGCAAACTATTACAAAAAACAATGCTTCAAGGCTGACTTCAGAGTTATGCGTAAGAAAATATTCATTGAAGGGAAGAGAAGAGTTTATGAAGTCAACGACTTCAGTGACAGTCGATTACCTCAGTGAAATTTGCTATGTCCAAAAAAGTCATTCCAATAGAAAGGCCTCGATGGAGTCCTCACAATTGAGTTCATTATAATAACACTGGATAAAAAAATGTTATTACACTTAATACAAGATTACCTTCCAAGCATAGAAGGGACAAATGTTCACATCCACTAAATAAACTACCATACTGCCAGTTTGCATTGAAAATGTCTGGAAACGTATTCAACATTTACATTAGAATGAACGTATGAAAATGCACGGAATGACATCGACACAGGTGAACTATGAATAAAACCCGATTTCCTAACCCGGGAATTTCGTATTATGCACGTACAAACGATGCTGGGAATGATTTTCGGTGTGCTTCCCGATGCCCATTGGCTGTTAATTATAGCATAGGCTGTATCCGGGGAAACTTTGACCCTTTTATTCACCTCCTTTTGCTTACAGAGGTTTTGGGGGGTTAGCGGGAATTCCCATCTCATTATGCCAGCTGCCAGAACCCAAATCACCTCGCTTTTCGGTACGTGCAGGCGCTTATACATGGGGCCTTGTGGGGTACCGGAACAATGGGAAGTACCCCACAAGGCCAGTGTTTACCATGTGGGTACCAAAATACAAGAATGTTACGAAACTGACATTAGGAAAAAACTCAAAAAGGGGTTTTTTTGATGGGTAAAAATCCGTCGCAAATTGAAGTGTTTTATATAAGGGACATACGGTCGAAATTTCAACCCAGGAGAGTGTATTTGGTTTAAATTGGAGTGATTTGAAATTACTTGCGTGTTGTGTGGGAGTTTTGTACACGATAACAAAGGAAATACCCCACAGGTATAGCTGTGTAAAGATGTGTGGGTGTGAGTTGACTTGGTGTTTTCATATACAAATATTCGGCTGTGAACTTTAATTCCAGTCAAATCAGAATTTTGATAAGTTCCGAACACACAATTCGTGTTTGGAATTGGGCATTTAATCATCTTTAAAACCTCACAGTAATATGGAACCAAAATCCTTTTGGTAAGTAACTCTAATATAAAAAACGCTTTAGGTAGCACCACGCAAGGATATCCTTGCACCGTGTTAACGCAGACCGTTTACTTCTTTAGCCACCTCCACCATGAAAAGCATAAAAACGCACAAATACTTTCAAACTGCATCCATGCTGAGAGAGGAAGAGCAAACCCCTACCGTGTAGCTTTAAAAAAAAAACATTAAATGAACTAGAGTATGCTTGACGTGGATTAGACACAAGGCAGTTTTGTACTTTACAATAGATCGTGGCGCGTTCGTGGTGCGCTCTTTTGTCTGCATGCGACCTCTGCCGTGTTCTGTAAGGTCAAAAGTATCTTTTCTTCTGCTCAGGAGCTAAGCTTTTTGCTTGAAATGATGTACGTAAAACACGTAATGTCCATTGCGACTGCATGCGCATATAACCCCTGTCGCTACGCTTAAATAGACTGCCTAAAAGCATTTTCAACTTGTACAAGTACACAGGGTATAAGACTGCCTCGTTTGTCTGGTTTCCAGATGTAAAAGCATTATGCAGAAATGACATTATCTGAAAAAGCGCTTGACTAAATACTTGAAGAACTAGAGGGACTCCTTGATAATACTACTTAACCGTACCCCGTCAAAACACTTAAGCATTGCGCAGTGGTAGGATTCCAGTCGATCTAGGCAGCTTTTGGACATCGTTTTATATGAAATAAAATACTTTTAAACAAATTATGTAAGAAACTGTCTAGGTATTTATACATGATTATACAGATTAACAAAGAAATTGACTGGAGTGGGATTTGAACTTGAAGCCTCCGGAATACCGGTGCTCTACCAATTATTGAGCTATCCAGCCCCATGTTGGTGGCTCTTCCCATTTGTCAGTATCTTTGTTCCTGGGGCGCTAGCCAGAAGCAATGACCCTAAGACAGAACAAATTATGTAAGGAAACGGAATAGTTACAAATGATTGGTTGATGCCCGAAATACTGACAATAATGGACTTAAGTGGACTAAGGATCGAACGATGATTGTAAGCATGTGATCGGTGTTGGGTTTTGGTCAATATGCAAACGTTTCCACTACGAAAGGGAAAAAATGTAGCAAAAAAACGTTTGCCTTCCAGAAACCAACCTTTCAAGCAAGTGTATTGTTTGCTTTAGACTTCGTGGTGGAAGTGTGTTATTGTTTGCAACTGCGCAGCGCGTTGTCCAAGATATGGCCAAATCATGTTTATTATTACAAAGGACTCGTAAATCACATTCTCCCGCTAGTTTTCTGAGTAACAGAGATGGAAACCTTCCCAGGCAAGCCGGTGTGTGTCATTTTGCGTGGTCACTCGCAGAATTTCTTTTCACAAGGCCAGATTCCAAGGGGGGGGTGGTCGTTGTCCTATTCACTGGAAGTCAGTAAACTATCTGCTGGGTGCCAGCCAGAAGGCTCCAGACACGCTGACAATAAGAAACAGTGACTCAGTGGCCAACTTTTACGAGAGGGGAGAGGGAATTTTCTTCACAAACGTAGCAGACACGTGGCATTAGGGAGTCTGTGTACAAACACATGGGAGCATCACTTTGTGCATAAACATATGGGAGTGTAGGTTTGGCCCGCTCTGTTTCAGTGACTGCCGGGATGACTCCATAGTAAAACCCCCTCTAAAGTAGATTCAGGGATAGAAGAAGTCACGGGATGTGGATTGTGTCATGTATAGCATTTGCTGGCGGGAACGAACACATTACGTGATTTCTGGCCATTCTGTGGACGCCCTACCACCAGCAAGTGTTTAGCCCTGCGAAATCGCGCAAACGCGTAATCAAACTACTCTTTGGAAAGAAGCTTACACAAAAAAATCATTAGTATGGCCAACTGTGTTACTATATCTCAATTTAAGTTTCACAAATTTGTTAGTGTTGGTTGTAAGCTCACTTGGCATGAATCCACGTAGGACTCATTATAGGTATGTAAAGTAACCCAAAAGATCGTTCATGCGTGGTTCGTTTTACCGCTGAGGCATACGTCAGACAAGAGCACCAACTGCTCAGGGAAAGAAAAACCGTCATTTTTTCCCTTGATTTGAGCAAGCCCAGTGAACATTAGCCTTCTTTCCCTTTGCTGGAGAGTTTTGAGATATGCCCCATGTATTCGTTTTTATACATGGAAAAATACCCAGCGTCGCGTTCATTTTCTGCCATTTGCCAAGTCCCATCTGTACTCCACACGTTTATTTTCTTATGGAAATTTTATTACAAGTGATATTTAAAAAACCAAATTCAACACTTAGAAACGATTGTTTGAAGATTATTCACCCAAAAATCCTCGAGACTCATGATTACCCAGAAGGGGACTCCGGTTTATAGTTTCCTCTAAAATGTCATGCTACAACCAGAAGTTGTACACACCTTGCTTCAAAGTCTGCCTTCAGTATATATTTTCCTGCTAAAGAGCACCTCTAATGAAAACACGTTTCTCTGATTTTATCTGTTCAAATAAATTAGGAAGCATAGAAGGGACAAATGTTCACATCCACTAAATAAATTACCATATTGCCAGTTAGCATTGAAAATGTCTGGAAACGTATTCAACCATTTACATTAGAATGAACGTATGAAGATGCACGGAATGACTCGACACATGTGAACTATGAATAAAACCCGATTTCCTAACCCGGGAATTTCGTATTATGCACGTACAAACGATGCTGGGAATGATTTTCGGTGTGCTTCCCGATGCCCATTGGCTGTTAATTATAGCATAGGCTGTATCCGGGGAAACTTTGACCCTTTTTATTCACCTCCTTTTGCTTACAGAGGTTTTGGGGGGTTAGCGGGAATTCCCATCTCATTATGCCAGCTGCCAGAACCCAAATCACCTCGCTTTTCGGTACGTGCAGGCACTTATACATGGGGCCTTGTGGGGTACCGGAACAATGGGAAGTACCCCACAAGGCCAGTGTTTACCATGTGGGTACCAAAATACAAGAATGTTACGAAACTGACATTAGGAAAAAACTCAAAAAGGGGTTTTTTTGATGGGTAAAAATCCGTCGCAAATTGAAGTGTTTTATATAAGGGACATACGGTCGAAATTTCAACCCAGGAGAGTGAATTTGGTTTAAATTGGAGTGATTTGAAACTACTTGCGTGTTGTGTGGGAGTTTTGTACACGATAACAAAGGAAATACCCCACAGGTATAGCTGTGAAAAGATGTGTGGGTGTGAGTTGACTTGGTGTTTTATACAAATATTCGGCTGTGAACTTTAATTCCAGTCAAATCAGAATTTCGATAAGTTCCGAACACACAATTCGTGTTTGGAATTGGGCATTTAATCATCTTTAAAACCTCACAGTAATATGGAACCAAAATCCTTTTGGTAAGTAAATCTAATATAAAAATCGTTTTCGGTAGCACCACGCAAGGATATTCTTGCACCGTGTTAACGCAGACCGTTTACTTCTTTAGCCACCTCCACCATGAAAAGCATAAAAACGCACAAATACTTTCAAACTGCATCCATGCTGAGAGAGGAAGAGCAAACCCCTACCGTGTAGCTTTAAAAAAAACATTAAATGAACTAGAGTATGCTTGACGTGGATTAGACACAAGGCAGTTTTGTACTTTACAATAGATCGTGGCGCGTTCGTGGCGCGCTCTTTTGTCTGCATGCGACCTCTGTCGTGTTGTGTAAGGTCAAAAGTATCTTTTCTTCTGCTCAGGAGCTAAGCTTTTTGCTTGAAATGATGTACGTAAAACACGTAATGTCCATTGCGACTGCATGCGCATATAACCCCTGTCGCTACGCTTAAATAGACTGCCTAAAAGCATTTTCAACTTGTACAAGTACACAGGGTATAAGACTGCCTCGTTTGTCTGGTTTCCAGATGTAAAAGCATTGTGCAGAAATGACATTATCTGAAAAAGCGCTTGACTAAATACTTGAAGAACTAGAGGGACTCCTTGATAATACTACTTAACCGTACCCCGTCAAAACACTTAAGCATTGCGCAGTGGTAGGATTCCAGTCGATCTAGGCAGCCTTTGGACATCGTTTTATATGAAATAAAATACTTTTAAACAAATTATGTAAGAAACTGTCTAGGTATTTATACATGATTATACAGATTAACAAAGAAATTGACTGGAGTGGGATTTGAACTTGAAGCCTCCGGAATACCGGTGCTCTACCAATTATTGAGCTATCCAGCCCCATGTTGGTGGCTCTTCCCATTTGTCAGTATCTTTGTTCCTGGGGCGCTAGCCAGAAGCAATGACCCTAAGACAGAACAAATTATGTAAGGAAACGGAATAGTTACAAATGATTGGTTGATGCCCGAAATACTGACAATAATGGACTTAAGTGGACTAAGGATCGAACGATGATTGTAAGCATGTGATCGGTGTTGGGTTTTGGTCAATATGCAAACGTTTCCACTACGAAAGGGAAAAAATGTGGCAAAAAAGCGTTTGCCTTCCAGAAACCAACCTTTCAAGCAAGTGTATTGTTTGCTTTAGACTTCGTGGTGGAAGTGTGTTATTGTTTGCAACTGTGCAGCGCGTTGTCCAAGATATGGCCAAATCATGTTTATTATTACAAAGGACTCGTAAATCACATTCTCCCGCTAGTTTTCTGAGTAACAGAGATGGAAACCTTCTCAGGCAAGCCGGTGTGTGTCATTTTGCGTGGTCACTCGCAGAATTTCTTTTCACAAGGCCAGATTCTAAGGGGGGGTGGTCGTTGTCCTATTCACTGGAAGTCAGTAAACTATCTGCTGGGTGCCAGCCAGAAGGCTCCAGACACGCTAACAATAAGAAGCAGTGACTCAGTGGCCAACTTTTACGAGAGGGGAGAGGGAATTTTCTTCACAAACGTAGCAGACACGTGGCATTAGGGAGTCTGTGGACAAACACATGGGAGCATCACTTTGTGCATAAACATATGGGAGTGTAGGTTTGGCCCGCTCTGTTTCAGTGACTGCCGGGATGACTCCATAGTAAAACCCCCTCTAAAGTAGATTCAGGGATAGAAGAAGTCACGGGATGTGGATTGTGTCATGTATAGCATTTGCTGGTGGGAACGAACACATTACGTGATTTCTGGCCATTCTGTGTTTAGCCCTGCGAAATCGCGCAAACGCGTAATCAAACTACTCTTTGGAAAGAAGCTTACACAAAAAAATCATTAGTATGGCCAACTGTGTTACTATATCTCAATTTAATGTTCACAAATTTGTTAGTGTTAGTTGTAAGCTCACTTGGCATGAATCCACGTAGGACTCATTATAGGTATGTAAAGTAACCCAAAAGATCGTTTATGCGTGGTTCGTTTTACCGCTGAGGCATACGTCAGACAAGAGCACCAACTGCTCAGAGAAAGAAAAACCGTCATTTTTTCCCTTGATTTGAGCAAGCCCAGTGAACATTAGCCTTCTTTCCCTTTGCTGGAGAGTTTTGAGATATGCCCCACGTATTCGTTTTATACATGGAGAAATACCCAGCGTCGCGCTCATTTTCTGCCATTTGCCAAGTCCCATCTGTACTCCACACGTTTATTTTCTTATGGAAATTTTATTACAAGTGATATTTAAAAAACCAAATTCAACACTTAGAAACGATTGTTTGAAGATTATTCACCCAAACATCCTCGAGACTCATGATTACCCAGAAGGGGACTCCGGTTTATAGTTTCCTCTAAAATGTCATGTTACAACCAGAAGTTGTACACACCTTGCTTCAAAGTCTGCCTTCAGCATATATTTTCCTGTTAAAGAGCACCTCTAATGAAAACACGTTTCTCTGATTTTATCTGTTCAAATAAATTAGGAAGCATCCAAATCTAAATCCTATAACGCTTGTTATAGTTAGCCTCTGAAGACAAACGACTCTGCAGTCGATTACGATGCTTCCATATTTATTTCTAAGTATAATCAGAGAAAACAGGTTTTCCTCTTAAGGAAAATCTATATTGGTTTATAATTAAGTGTGGTGTTTTCGTTTATATTTAGCTCTAAAATAGTATTGCAGATTTGTTATAGCTCTGTCTTGAATACTTCACTTTATTGGCCAAAAGTAATCAAATGACCGTCTGATTAAATGCCAGTAACCCTCACCATTTGATATTGCATTATATTATGCTATTAGAGAATAGTCCTCACCCCACAGACCAAACCAAATAAATGGACCACAATACCTCAGCTACTTACACCACACATTTCATGGCAGTTTAGAGGGCGCAGTGAAATGGCACCGAGATACCATCAACTGTCAGATCGCTTTATTTTTGGGTCAGCCGGATTGACGTTTGTTTCTTCAGCTTGAAGCTACATTTTCCTCCTAGAAAGGTTTTCACGTTTCTCATGAGCAAGGCCCGTGCGACCGTGAGCTAATGGCGCAAGGTTGCAGGTCTCCACGAGTTCCAAAGCTTTCTGTGCACCAACTGACTTATACTCATTTAGATTGAATTAAAAACTTCCACGTGAGGACATTACACAAATTCAAGACAGTGGTATAGCAAAACAATTATTAACTGCTGTGATGTGGGGAAATGCTTTAGGACCTTGCGGATACAAAGTGACCCACTCGCAACATTCAATAACTGTTCACTTATGTATCTTAAATTATTGCTTTTGGAAAGTGGGTTTCGCATTTGTCATGCCATAATTTGTTCTTGTTTCAGAGATGCAAAATGGCGTCCTGTCTCTCAGTATTGGCTTCTTGTCTCTCTGCCTTGGGTTCACGTGTTGCCGCAGCAGTTTCTTCATGTTTTTCGGTAGTAGCCTCAAAATTTTATCGATGCCTTCTCTATTTGGGTGTCCACCAGCGCAACACGACCGAAATAATAAACACAGCATCCATGTGGGTGGACTTCGAGGACAGCTGGTTCACTCAAGGTCATTCCCGGCGGGTTTACCGGGGCACGTATCAAGGCGACCGTCGCGTGGAGGGCAAACCCTGCGTCGTGAAAGTCTACAAAGAAGAATGGTACTTGAACAACGACCGAGAAGAATACACATGGAGAGTAGACCAACGTGCCTATGACAAAGCCCATGAAATGGCGCGGGATTTTAATGAACAGTGTCAAACAAGTAAAGCAATCCAATTCGTTCGACCGGAATTCACCAGCATTAAGGTTTCTCAATTCATCCCCATAAACGCAATGGTGGCCATCGAGATGTACCTGGATGGGAAGGACTTCGAGAAATTCTCAAGCAATGTTGGTTATGTTAACCCTGTCGCTATGGCGTCCCCGGCTGCCTTCAGCCACTTCACTTACCATACCTCGGGTGGCAAAGTTTTGGTTTGTAAGTTACAAGGGATTCGCAGTAGCGCGTGGTACAAATTCTCTGCTCCGGCTATTCAGAGCGGAGGCATGGAACTTGGAGAGTTTGGTCCGAGTGATTTGGGAAAATTTGGCATATTGGCATTTTTTGATAACCATTGCTGTAATGATTTGTGCAAAGGGTGGAAGAAACCCCAAATCATCGACCTTTCTCCTGAACAAGGAAACTTACTTGATAAAATCATGAGCGCCATGCGGGCTGAGCGTTCTTCAAAGCGCACTTGTTATCTGTGCGAGTTGACTGACGTTCCTGTCGAACAGATCGTACAAATACATAGCACTTTAAGGCTGGAAGCAGTCCATGTTTCGTGAACAGGCATAAACTAAAAACATCCCCCATGCATAAACTTTGCTTTTCTTCACTTTAGTTAAATCCGCCTTTTCTGTTAAGAAATACACACAGCTCGGCCTAACCAAGCCTCAATATACCAATAGCGACATTATTTCAAAACACGTTTGTAAGACTTCGTGATACATTTATTTCACAAATAACATCCTTTTCGGAAACTGCTCATCGAACAAGTCCGACTCCACTCCAGACAAAAAAAGAACATTTGCAGTGTTTCTGCCGTTGTGAACATTGCTTTCGTTACCACTGTTGGTGGTCAGTGGTATTTCTAGTAGTTAGGGGTGGTCCAGGGATTCTCTCGGCTTGGTGAACTGGCTGTTTCAATGTGTAGCCTATTCCAACACGGTCTGTGTACACTTGCAGAGGAATTGAGGTCATTTTACGTTGTAATGACAAGCCTATTCCAAAGTGGTCATACCTTGCTATACTATACAGTTTACAAAATAGCCTTCACATTTGTGCTCATGTCCTTCAAATTGCCAACATTAGCAGTGACTGAATAGTAGTAAATGTATAGTACCTGTTGATATTGTAGCTTAGAGAGCTGGTAGAACCTAGTTCCAGAGGCGTATCCAACTTTTGAAGGGGGGAATTTAAAAGCGAAAGCGGCTTTGGGCATTTAATATGATGTTTGGGGAGCAGAAAATTAAAAGCCTTACTCACGGTCCCGACATCCTTGCTTTAATGTCGTGGTGTTGTTTTGTTAGGGTTTATTACTCACCGTATATTTGACAATAAATCTGCCGGGGGAGGGTTGCATGTTGCCCACCCTGCAACGAAGCAACGTGGACTGATTACTCAAACTACCTTTCCCGATCCTGCTTTCTCTTACTTTGTAATGGGTCAGCCATTTTCCCAAACAACACCGGGACCAAAATTTGATCTTTCCTGGCAAAACTCAGCCCTCCATAAAACAATGTTGACAATGTAAATTGTCTCTGGCCTTTTTAGTTCTTGTGTTTGAGATTCTAAGGGAAATGACGACTCCGCGTCAGACCTGAATGTCCACTGAACGTGCGGTACATGAGTTTAGGTCTGTTATACAATGCATGTGCTTGATACATGATTTCTCAAACCAATTAGGTGTCACGTGAAGGTAAAAGATGTTGGTAATAAGTGTCTTGAATATTTGACAAGACATGGAATTTTTATATGTTTTCATCTGTTAAGTAGTCTTAATTGTAAAACGTGCGATTACTATATATCACCTGTAACAGCAGCAGGTCATGTCTTTGCCAAAGAGTTCATAATGCGTGTAACTTGTCTGCAGTAAATGCAAAGAAATGACATATTTTACTGAACAAAAACCTACGATTTCAAAAAGGGCATGATTTTGATGCTGTAATTGTTAGTAGGCTTTCAAACTTAAACAGCACACGGTATACACTGAGAGCTATTTCCAGTGTTACAGAACATAGTATTCACACTGAAATCAAATTCCTTATGTCACTTGATTTCTTTATTTTCAGACGTTCCAACTTCACTTAAAATACTATATTGGCCTGATTTTAACACATTTCGAATAAAGCCACGTTTGACAACAGAAACTGTTCTATTTATATTTAAAATAAAAAGTCCACGAACATATAAAAAGCCTCAATAAAAAGTTGAGGAAACTTGTAAAAACTCCTGCCTACACTTCATTCCTAAATTATCATTCTATTGTTTGCATTTGTAAAAAAAATATTAGTGAGCTACATTTTTGTTACTTCGTAGTCGTAGACAAAGAACAGTTGAAAATAAAAGTTCAGTATTCAATTTTCACAAATATTTTCGATATTTACATGTGCAGTAAATCAGTAGTGATCTAGCACTACATCTGGAGTGGTTAATTCTTTAATTGTATGAACATTTGTGCCATTTTTAACCATTTGAGCAAAACATTTAATGAGTGGAAATTGGCCAAAGGCCAAATCAGTTTACGGTCTAGACTTATCTTCCATTTTCTGGGAATCAGCACTACCGGAACTCTATTTTGTAGAGTACAAATGTTTAGTCCTTTTCTCTATCGGTCCTTTTTAACACTTTGATTTTTTGTTAACCTTTGGAAACCCCTCAGTTTTACGCTGTTTTCTAAAGGTACCGAGCAGTGAAAAATTGTTTAGAATAGCAATTTCAAACGATTTCGAATATATTCAATTAATAAAAGAAACTTCTTTAGGCTAAATTTCAATACATTTTACTTGATTTCAATTTACTAATGAGAGGGATAGTATAATGTTACACTGTACGAAAGTGACCGAGTGCAGTATGTATATGTATCAGTGTACCGAATAAAACAGTTATTAGTTTTGAGGTAATTGCATGATTTAGCTTTTAACGAGTTATGAAAACTTAAAACTTCCAAACATTCGTCTTCTGAAGTATCCCACACCAGAGATGGTATAACAATGTCTGTGATACTTGTCCAGAACGTCTCAGACATTTGTCAAGCATGCTGCCAAAAACAGCAAGCTATTTTGGAAGATTTTTGTCAGACAGCATCACAATAAAAATATTTAAGGATTTTTTTTTGAGAAAACAAGTGGCTGCTAGAGAACACATTACACGCCTAACTTTCCCAACAAGTCTGTTGCTATGCTCATTCCACAATAGAGACAGATTAACCCAGAGTTGTGTACTAGGACTAAGCAAAATTATCAGTGGAAATACTATCGATCTCAATATGTAAATTATCCTCTCCTTGTCCCAGTTTAGCATACTTTTTTTTTTGTTCTCCAGTGTGGGAACTTTCTTTTGCAGCCAACTCTGCTAATGCTTTTGATAGATTTGGCACAAGGGAAAATATCGTCAGCATGTAAAATATCAATGAATTACTGTACATATTCAAAAGAAAACTACCTGTTATTGATACTTGATGGGGCAGTCCAAAATAACATTGTAAAATGTGTTGGTAAGATGACCGTAGTGAATAGTGTCTAATATTTCATAACAATAAACTCCCAGGTTTACAGTGTTGTTTACATTAACATATCTTTTTTTGCTAGGTTGAAGTGATAAGCTAATTTGTGAGTAGAATTCGCTGTCCAGTAGTAATCCTGCAATAAATTGTAGAATGTATAGCAATTGCGTTTGTGGGTCTATTGTCTGTGTCATGACGGAAAATAAAAACTAATTATAGATCCTGTACACTGCTTAAGCAGTATGCATAGTCAGGGATCTTTCATAAAGTCTCACATTAACTCAACTTAATAGAGCTTAGTAATGGTGGACTCCAACATAGCACATTGAACAGCCGCGTTCACGCCGTAGGAGCACTGATGAAGCTCTCCAAACGAACAAAACATGAGGACGCCAGACACTGCCAGCAAATTGTCTTCTGTCAGATGTGGAAGTTTCTGATACCACAGTCAATAAAAAGACACTCTTTAGGCTATCAAATGATTTAAACAATGGGGCGAAAGGCGGGCGTTATATACACCGTAAAACCCAAGCATTAAACTTCCAAACGCATATTAAAAGAAAATCTGTAACACTTTTTAAATATTTTGACACGTTGATAAATAAACACATATGATATACGACAGGTTTATCTGCTTTACAAACGCTAAAATGAAAACCTTTTATACTGGAAAGAGATACTAGTGACCAAAATGTAGCTGCATTGAAAAATGCATTGCAGAGTGTTAACTGAAATAATACAATTAATGCAAAAATGTAAATGTTTGTTACTCACAGTTAACCACGCTTTTTGATGAATTTGTTCCATACAAAAAATACAAATGTAAAAAGGGAAAACATAACCTGCGCCTCACGATATGTATAAGAGCTACATTATTAAAACAACCTAGGTGAAACTAATAAAATGAAACATGACAAGTATCGAAACAGGTTAACAAGTATTTGCGAACTGGTAAGAAAAAATATTTCTTTGCAGGATTTGAGAAGAGTAACACAACATAGCAAATACATGGAAAATAATAAATGACGTCCCGAATAGAAATACAAAATAATCATCTGGTTCTGATTCATTCAAAGTGATCAACAGTGTAAACCTAGATGATCCGCAACTCATAGCCGAAACCTTAATAATTTCTTTACAAATATTGATCCAGAGCTTGCTTCTAAGATCCCACAAGTCAATTTCAATCCGACTGATGTTATAGTTGGTGACTTCAATGATCCATGTTTTATGAATCCAATATCTGCAAATGAACTTTTAAAATATATAAACTACCATCCAAAAAAGCACTGGACACGGCAATTTGGGTACATTCCTTTTTAAGAAAATTAGACATGAAATTGCTTCTTCTGTTAAAATGTTTAACCTACGTTTGTATCTGGAACCGTGCCAAATCACTTCAAGGTTGTTAAAGTAATTCCTGTATTCAAAACTGGTGACCCAGCTTATATCCAATTACCGTCCTATTCCTATACTACCGAGTCTTTCAAAAGTCTTAGAACGTCTGGTAGCAAGTCGTCTGGATTCATTTTTAAAACCAAGGAAAAAATCATATACTGAGTCACAGAATGGATTTCGTGCAAATAACTCGACCCAAATGGATCTAGTTGACCTTGAGGATAAAATTTGCTCTTCTTTAGACAAATCTTCTTGTACTAGGCCTATTGCATTGTTTCTGGACCTATCCAAGGCATTCGATACAATTGATCATAATATTTTGCTTTTAAAACTGAACAGATATGGAATAAGAGGCGTGGCTTTGGATTGGTTAAGAAACTATCTTTCTGACCGAAAACGGTTTGTCCAATGGAAACATTGTTCATCAACTCTGAAACTTATCAGATGTGGTGTCCCACAAAGATCAATCTTACGCCCTATTCTTTTGCTCATTTATATCAATGACATATGCCATTCTTCGAGTTTGGTATCCTTTATTTTTATTTACAAATGATACTAATATTTTATACAGTCATAATCATTTAGAGGAATTAGTCAGTACTATTAAAAAAAGAATAACGTCGCATTTCGTATTGGTTCCAGAGTAATCGGCTTTCTATCAATGAAAAAAAGAGTTGCATGGTCTTCTCTAATACCGATAGGAATAGTTTTATCGGTGTATATGTTAATAACTCAAAACTACGTCAAGTAAGTTCCTTCAAATTTCTTGGTGTTATTATTGATAAAGGTCTTATCTGAAAATGGCAGATCGACATGTCAGTTTCATGTACCGGTATACTAGGGATTTTGTTGAAGTTGAAATACATATTGCTACAAAAGTACTACTTTCAATTTATAATACCTTAGCTCTGCCCCACCTTAAGTATGGATTGTTAGTTTGGGGAAACTCCAAGTTAACCTCTTTGAATAAAGTATTAATATTACAAAAAAAATGCTACGGGTTATTGCCAAATCTGGGCCTAGAGACCATACCAAACCGCTATTCCAGAAACTGAACACCCTATCAATTTCCAACTTATACAAATATCAACTGGGTATCCTAATGTTTAAATTTAAAAACAATTTTCTGCTCCCTGAAACCAAATCACTGTTTCTGAGGAATACTGAAGTACACTCATGTAATACTAAGTCAGCAGCCAAGTTTTACATTGCAATTCATGTTAGTAACATATACGGTAAACCCTTTTAAACATTTTTATTGCATGGGAGAGTGGGAGAATTGTACCTGCAAACATACTGTTTAAATTGCATTAGAAAAACACAAAACCAAATTGAAAATCTGAACAGAGAAATGAGGGAATCCTTTGAACTTAAATTTTGATCTTCAAAGAACTAGTATCGGCCAGTCACATTCAATCCTTGCAGCTCAATCATCCCTCATTACCAATCATGCTTTTTTTCTTCAAGCCTAAAGTGACCTATACCCTTTTACGTGACATTTAAGGGTTTTTTGTTTTTTGGTTTTTGTTTTACTTTGTTTTTTTAATGTAAGTTAACATTACCATTCCTATATCGAAAACAATACTGCACAATTGTATGGTGTTTCGACTTCATTTATTGGCGGCGACAGAGATTTTTGTTTTCAAAGGTGTTGCCGGCAAAGAGTCGCTGATCAGTATAATGGAGAATGCGCCAACTCCCTCTCCCCACGAGATTTTCAGATTTGATTCACCCACCCCGTTCTTGCCCAATACTCAAACCGTGGAAAGCTATTAAGGATAAATCTGCATGGTTACGTAGGCTGTATCACTCTCCCAAAGGGGAAGATACGAGAAATTTGAAATTTGGCCAGAAATTTCTGGGCTGATACCGCGTAAGTCAGTCTGAGACGTCTCTTGATGTTTGAAGACGGACTCAATACTGACGAAGTCAGCAGAGGAAACAACAAATTCTTCAATAGTGTTACAAAATGTACGATATCTTGCAGATTTCACATTATAGGTCAATTAATCTGCTGAAGTGATGGTGGTTTCAGCATTTCAATATGAGTATGAAGAGAAGGAACGAGTTTGTCACAGTTGTTCTCCCATAGTCGTTATTACTACGAAATCGAAATGTTCTTATTTCAGACTAAAGTCATTCTTTGCAAGATGGGGAGTAACCAAAGCAACACCACCAAGGCGACAGGATCTACCCGTGAATGGGTGGAGTTTGAAGATGACTGGTTCTCACAAGGCGTTTCCCGATATGCCTACAAAGGCACATTCCACGGTAATGCCCGCACGGAGGGAGAACGTTGCGTGGTGAAAGTCTACAAAGATGAATATCTCGTACACCTGAAGGACTATGCCTGGAAAGTAGACGATCGTGTCTACCGCAAAGCTCGTGAGATGGCGCAACTGTTCAACACCAGGTGCGAACCAAGTACGGCAATTGAGTTTGTTGCACCAGAATTCACCAAAGTTGACAAACGAGCAACCTTTTACTTCCTTGGGTTTATTCCGTTTGAGAGAAACGTGAAAGGAAAACTTGCAGGCACGCAGGACAGCGTCTCAAATATCATCCCCGCCAATGCTTCAGTTGCTGTGGAGAGGTTTCTTAAAGGACAATATATAAAATTCTCAAGCAATACTGGATACGTAAATCCAGATCACCCAGCGCCTACGCTGGCCGCCTTCAGTCATTTCACTTACCATCAATCAAACGGCGAGTTTCTGGTTTCAGACCTGCAAGGAGTGTACAATAAACGAGGCTACAGTCTCACCGACCCAGCTATCCAAAATGGAGGCTCGGAGCTCAATGTCTACGGCCCTACTGATTTGGGGAAGTATGGCATCGTAAAGTTTTTTCAAACTCACGACTGCAATGACTGGTGCAAAAGGCTGAAGAAACCCAAAATTTCGAGGGCCACACCAACTGATCAGGTTGTACTGGAAAACGTCCTACGCAACATGCCAAGCACGCGGAGTTCTTCAACTTACACGTACCAGTTGCATCGGGAGTCTGGCTTCTCCAACAATGCGGTCAAACAAGTGCAGAGTAGCTTGAAATTGGACGCAGTCGCGGAATAGAGTGAGACTGAACCCAGCTCTGATTCGAATTCAGAGGAGCAAAACGAAAACGAATCGTTTCAAAGTTTAGGGGGGAGAAATTTTTGGTTCTCAAAACACATTACCGAGTCTCTTCCCCCCCCACATTCATTTTTCGCCTTCAAGAGGAGGAAGCAACATCTAGCTAAAAATGTTCCAGAGGGGTTTTATTAACTTTTAATGTCACTAGCACCGTTAGCTGATCAGTTTACTAGTAAAGCGTTGGAGTTGGTCCCACTTGAGTATTGGGATAACAAGTGCACCCTCGTGATATACAATTAAGTAAATGTTGATAAGTATAATATGCTGGCGCGGATCCAGGTCACCCCCACTGTGACACAAAGATTAATAAATAAATTCTATTAAAAATGACAATGACTATTAGTTATAATGAAAAAAAGATGACAACCAACTTTGTGCACACAGTTAAGTGCATCGGTTACAGTGTAATGCAGTAGCTGTGTGTTCGCTAGTCCCCAACAATGAGCCAGTTTGGTATTTCAAAAAGCCAAGGTCTTTTGCGAGCAAAGCGCGCACTTGAGGCAGCGTATAGCTGCGCTTATAGGGCAGACAGTCATGCGCCCGTGATGCCATTCCCGAATGACCTCGGAAGCGCTTCAGTTTAGGTATGTGCTGTAAATTTACGCTGGAAACTAAGATAAAAAATATGTTTTGTAAAAATAAAAATGTGAGTGGAGAAACTCTAAACGTTGACATTATTATTGTTGTCTCCTCAAGGCTATTTGCTGAAGCTCAGTTTCAGAAATTGCTTATATATACTACATTTATTTTTGTAGTTAATTTCAAAGTCTGCTTAAGAGTAAACGCACATTATGGACACTTGATATTACTTAAGAGTAGGTGTAAATAAATCGGTATTAATTTCCTGAACACTTAGGCAAGTTTGTTGCGTTTCAATCAGAAATTGAAGAAAAAAAATCTGTCATTTTGTGAGATTCAAATGTGCTTTGATATACAAATTAAGACTCTTTGAAAGTCACGAAGCATTTATATTGAGAAAATAGATGAAAACTACTTGCAGATTTTTAGAATTTTCAACCTTATTTTTCCTTTTCAAGGGTTCTAGACAAAACTTTAGGAGTAGACTTTCTGGCTGTACAGTAGTAGAGAATTTATGAAAGGGAGATAGCCCAGTACACAGTGAGGAAACATCTTATGGGATTTGAATTAGTTTAGTCTGTTGAAAATTAAAAAAAAAAACATAAAAAATATGCTATCTCTTTGAGTCCAGGCTCTGAAGATCCGTTTGTAACTGTAAATTGAATGCTTACTAGCAAAATGTATCGTTAATATGTTGTGAGTGTTTGTCTTTTAGTATTAAGCTTGTACGATACAAAAAAACAATTAAAATGGTACACTCTTTCTCGGCTTTTACTAACTGCTTGTACAGTAAGGACGAACTCTTGGTTCTTTAAGAGCAAACTGACAAATACCTTCAACCCCCAAACTGTTATTAAACAAGGCTTGAAGTACATACTGGAATATTAGAAGCAGGCAATACCCAAAACTTACAGATCTAGAAGTTCAGCAAAGAATTTTATTCATAATTCACTTCCATCAAAGAAACTGATTTTGTTCGAAGTGAATGATCCCTTGCTTTAAAGTGATTTATTGCCAAGTTAGTTTGTCCAACTGGGTGAAAGTTAAGGCTCTAGAGACGAATATGTGCCGACCCAAAGAAACATATTTATGCGAGGATAAAAGCCACAAAAGAGAAAATTATTTCATTAAACTTCTGACCAACAACGCAAAGTATTCCAGCTACAAATTTCATTGTGTGTTTGGGTTGAGATTTCAGTTATCTACATCCTATTAATAGATCACTGGAAATTCCAGCCACTGATAACCTGTCGTGGAGCAGGCTGTACTTTTTTGTGAGAAGAGCCACAACGGAGACAAGTATTTTGGTAGCCACAAACGTTTATTGTTTGGCACGACGATCAATCATAATCGAGTCAGGCAGCCCTCTTAGAGGCATGGTTTAATAAACCTGGCGTTACTACCAGGAATTTGCAGTGTCATAATGGCCATCAGCAACCTATCAAATTGTCAACTCAATCACCAAGCCCACTCAGCAACTGAACCACCACAGCAACAAGTACAATACCTGGTTTAACAATCCAGGTTTTTCTACTTGTGAGGGAAGCCTATGGCGGAGCGGGTGGATGCAGGCCCAGGGAGGTGTTGCCTCGGGACTGAGGGGGGGTGACTATGATGGCACACAGGTCCTAGTTGTATCGCATGTACACGTACACGCATCTCGGCATCCTCGCCTCGAAAGGCGAAGGTTAGCGCACGGGGGGGGGCAGAATCTTGCATGGCTATAGAGCCCGATTCTGGAGTGGCAGTCTTTTTTAAACGTCGTGCAGACGTATCTGGTTGGATCACGCGTGGATGCTGCACGCTGCTTCCGAGCTGCTCTTTTCGATGTGGCCTGGAGTCTTGCGTCAACTTCAGCTTTTGAGACCCCAGCTTTGACGTTTTTCCGCCAGTTCTCACGAAATTCACGGCCTCGCGCCCGCTTTTGTCAGTATTTAGGTATTACATGTATAAAAATGCCTTTTCCTCACCACGTGTATAATCAAAGCGCGCCCTCAATTGGCACTTACAGGTAACTTAACAAACCCCAGTAACTGTATGAACGAAAAAAACCTCTAAACAATATTTATTCCAAACTACCATTCTACAACATTATCGCATTCAACAAAGCCAGACGATTGTGAAGTGAAGACTCTTGGGGTTAGTATAAATCAATTATCTGCAAACAAAACAAGCAGGGGCAGGGATACTGTCGGCCCATCGTGCGGCGTGGAAGTTTAGCCATGTACGAAAGCAATATAATTTTTGATTTTCTGCTGACAGATCGAAATGTTTGAAAAAAAATGAGAAGAACCCTCACAAGGCGTCAACTTTGATCAAAATTTGACGAGGTTTTGCTATCAAGTAGACTGGTGAATAGAAAACAAGTATACCCCCATTCGTTCAAACACAATTAAATTTCCATGTTTAATTAAGTTATAGTTGTGAATTAATTGTACTTGATCAACGTTTCTTCTGAAGCAGGATTCCAGAAAATATTCCCTTTGGAATTCCGATAAAGATCTCTACGCCAATGACCAACACACGGAAAAAACCTTAGCCAGTCAAAATTTGCATTCCTAAAGCAAATCACAAAGATAAACTTCTCACTTGAATTAGGAGAACGGTTTGAATATCGATTGGGAGTGGCAGCGGCTCTAACCGTGATTTTTCATCTGTAACATTTAATTTGAATGAAAAACCCTGAGCTCTTTTTATTCAGTAACTATTTTTTCTTTTATTACCACAACTGAGATACGTTTCATCCACGAGAAGAATTGGCAACAGAGACATGCTGAAACCAGAATTTGATTGAAAGGTTCTTTGGGGTTTTTTCGGGTTTTTTTTTTACGAATTTCTTTACACCCAGCAAGCAAAAACCTATCTGTAGCGGTAACACGTGAATATCATATCACATTTTCGGTCTTTCAACCCGTCTATCGATCAAGAAATCCTCTTAAAATCCATCAAAATCACAAACTGTGTCAAAATGAATTTAAAAAATCCTGACAATGTTTAAACAAAAGTACAATATAAGAAAACCCATTAAGTTACCGCGGCCACGTTAACAGTAAAAACAATCATAAAAGCAATCAAAGGCACAATACAGGTACAACAGATTAAAACAAGAGCTTAAGTGTTGTCCTGTCACTACGTTCGAATCTCAAGGAATTAGGTACTTCATGCCAATGTTCTTTTGTTTATATTCGATTTCCCACAATGCACATTAAAGTAGAGTTGCATGAATACGGAAGAACCGTCATAAAAAGTCCAATACTCATGCTCACATCAATACAATCGACCATAATTACAGTCAGACAGGATTTTGGGTCGCTTGGATATCTCGCTGTTATATAAGTCACATATGTAAATATACGTATTTGATCCGTGACCACATTTGAAAATGAAAGATAGGGCTGCATCCGAATCTGTTGTCTAGAGCTAGGTCTAGGTCTTCCCTCAATTGGAAAATGTGCGGAGATGCGTTGACAATTTTAGACCTAGCCACACCACAGCTTTTGAAGCACGTTTCGGACACGGCCTAAATTAGAAATAACGAGATGAAATACCAGAAAATAAGAAATGGTGAGAAATAAAAAGAAATATACATTTTATCGGCATCAACTGTGACAAAAGATGGATAATGCTTTTACAAGACGGCAAAGGGTGCGCAGAAGTGGAGGGATGGCCTCCACGCTGATGAACCCGATCACACGAATAAGGTACATTGTAAGGGATCATTCTTTTCAAAATGTGTTCATCAAATAAGCAAAAAAATGCTGGTAGAACGAAATAGAGAATCTGTTGACGATGGACTGAGCACAGTGTCCAAAATGTTGAGCACCTCCGGTTCTTTTTAGAACCACACATTCTCACAAAAGAGATTTTTCACATTGTGCTTCTGCAAACCTACCATCTTCTAGTTCTGACATGAACTAATGAGAACTCCATGGAGCTAACGAGTTGTTAGCTTAATTTTCATCTCGGTACGTTTCAGCGAGTAGTAATCCCCTTTCCAATGTTGCCAGACGACACCTTTGGCATACTGATCTGTCTGCCCACGAAGGTACAGGCCGTTCAGATTTGTGTCGTGACACGTGCAGTACCACCAGGCTCCGGTGTACCGTGCGGCACAGTTGTAAGAATTGGATTCGTTGTTACGGTCTTTGGTGGAAAAGGGGTAGTTCGAGTGGCGAGAAAATGAGTTACCTGCAATAAATCCAGTGAAAAGTAATCTGCGTCTTTAAACGAAGACGATAGGGCATGACGTTATATCTATGGTAAAACCCAACTCTATGAGTCTCGAGCTGGACCAAGAGAGGGCGTAATTTTCTTTGAAACGGGGCTCCTTTGGTCGCGAACTGTTTTGAAATTAAATGCACGCGTTACGGTCCCATCGCTACCAACCAGCGCTTCCACTTTCAAGGAAATTTCCTTATTATAGGGAAATTTTTGCTTTTGAAGGAAATTTTATGGACATGAAAAAATCTAAGGAAATTCTGAGGAAATCCCTCGAATCTAAGGAAATTATTAATTTCTGGGCACATTCTACAAATATTCTCAAAATTAGAAGCAAAATCTACATTTCAAACTCTACAATAATATTCTGCCAGATTCAGGATGACTTGAAACAAGACTAGTACAATTAAACTTTGTCTATTGTCAACAGATCAAAATCACCCCACATGACGCATAAAGCCTGATTTTTTTTTCAAGACCGGGAGTTTGATCATTGTACTGACCTCTGCTTATCATCTAGCAAACAAGCATAGTGGTTTTGGTAGTATATTAGGCCTAGGCTTTTTGGTGGTTAACTAAAAAAACAAGGAAATTAGGAGGAAAATAAGGAAATTTGGCTCAGGGGAAAGGGAAGTTTTCAAGTTGACTGTGGAAGCGCTGCTACCAACAAAACGAACAAACAGGGCCCCTGTAAACGAAGGCGTGCTTGTGCTCGAGGAGAATAAAATATTAGATACAGTTTTTTGACAATTCTCCTCCACGGGCATTATCAAATGTTAACACACGGTCAAGTTGCACGTTGTTGAATAGGGAGACTATCTTAGGTATTCTGAATTCTTCTATTATTACTGTAATTTAAAAGATATGACAACAATAACTCACCAGCCGTTCCTGAGTAGGCCCCCAATGTCAACCGGTAGTTGTCCAGCCCATCAGCAACACGAAATGTGTCATACACAGCATATGCAGTGTTGTTTTCGAAATCCTCGAGATCGACGCGCAGTTGGTACGCGCCCTGAGCAGTGAGTCGATGCAGGTAGTCATTGCCGAGCCAGAACTCACCGTTTAGACTACCGAAACCCTGGCGGTAACTCTCCCAGTCAAGGTAGAAATCAACAGAGCCGTCTTGACGCCGCTGGAACACCTATGAAACAACCCAAAAAGGTGCATTTTAGGTGCAGTTTGTCAGTCGAACTACGGTGTATATTTCTCAAGGATACGTAGGGAGGAATAGTAAACGTTTGAAACTATTTGTTAAGTTTCCTACTCCTTAAGAATATCTCAACGGTGGATGGAGACAACTGTATTGGCGTGTAGCTGGGATTTTATTTCTCTTTGTCAAACTAGAATGTTCGTTTCGGAAAATACATTTTAATCACTACGATTTTGCTCCACTCTGCGTTCCAATTCTGCTTGTAAGCTCTCAGTCCAATTACTATCAGCATCTCTGTTACACCTCTACAGCATTTAACTGGACAGCCATGGAAGGAGTCCAGGCTTGCAATAATAAAACCGCGGCAACAGTAATACTCCACAACCCCGACAGTATCGACGTCAATCTCGCCCTTAATGCTTAAATATCTGCTCCACCAGCCGTGTATTTTATTCAATTGAGTTTGCCTCTGGTCTTTTTATCCAAATTTAACTGAAATTATTCCCATCAAGTGGAAGGGTCGGTCAAAAGCCTACCAAAACTGTACAGTTATTTACCGTCCATCCACCACCGTCTGTCTCCATGTCGCAGTACACTCTGAATGGACTCCCATCATCATCAGGTTGAATCGTATACACACCGCTGGTAGTCACCCCGTTTGCAAAGGCTTCAGAGCAGTCTTTGAAGGGTGTGGGAGGTGCAGCAGTGGTGTCTATAGTTCATTAAAGCAAACATTAAAATAGCCACATCCATCGACGAACAGAAACGTTTCAAGAGGCGTCATGCATGTACTATATAATAGGCCTAGAACCTCACCTGTCTGAAGTTTTGCCCATTATCAGAGCCATGGAGGTTCCATATACTGATTCAATTCAATAATTCGATAAAGGGTTTGTGCTGCTGTCATTCGCCTTCCTTACCAAGTTTGCTGGGCGGAGCCAGCTTGACCCAACCGAGTTCTTTCTTTCCTTTACTACCGAGATCCAATACAACGCTACTGAAAAGTGGATTGATTCAGAAGCCTATTAAACTGTCTTACCGGTAAGTTTGGGAATGTTGCATGTTGCTTTTAAAGCCTCTGTTGATGAACAGGGAATGGATTGTCGGTTTTGTTAATGACCCCTGAGTCCTACCTGGCGTACTCCTCAGGAGTTCAGCAAGCTCTCTGACTGCTTCCGTAATCTGGTCCAGCTGCAGTTTGACATCACTCAACTCTGACGACAAGGCGTGTACTTCACTAGCGATGTTTACTTCTAGCTGAGCTAGCCGGCGACTCGTGTTCTGCAGTTCATCGACAACAACTTCTCGGATTGTGGAGTAGTTACACACGGCCCCTGGGTATGAGAGCTCATCCGGCGAGTTGATAATAATTTGCTGCTGGTAGACTGGTTGAGCTCCCTTCTTATAGGTGGGACTGTCGCTCACCGTTGCGGTGGTCAAAATCCCAACCACGATTAATGCAAGAACGACAACCTTCTGTACCTTTGACATGTTGGAAGGTGACTTCAAAATACCTCAGAAGTGAAGAATTGCCACTTCAAGCGTATGCCACTAATTTTTAGTCTATGGCTCTAAGCCTGTCTGTAAACAAGCCAAAACAGTGGTGTTTCGCACTAACAGGGTGACGTGGGTGATATCAACCAATCACAATTAAGAGTGCAGCATGACATCATGGATATTTATATCATGTGCTATTAATCACGACGAGTGCGCACCGCAAAGGCTACATTGGAACGTCAGCTCGTGTTCAGAACTGAGTGGGACTCTTGAGACAGAGTGGGTGCCACGATAATTATAGACTGAAGGTCTCTTCCAGGAAAATCAATTGCTACTGAATTATTTTGTTCGCATGCCAAAGAATTCTCTCTTTTTATATATTAAGTAACAAGATATGCCTGCCAACTTCTGGTTGCCACATCTGTCTTTAGGGGAGGCAGATTGTGATTTCTGAGTCTGCGCAGAACTTCAGGTCTCATGTTGGAATTCCTATTCAACATCGAGTTGTGTTCATAAAGGTAATTGACAAGAAAATGTTCTCTAAAATGAGCTGAATAAGCAACGTTCTCTAAAATATGCTGAGAATATTTTCCTCGTCTATTATTTTTCTTCCTTTGATTTCGATCTTGAAATGGGTTCTAATATTAACGGCTCGAAGTAGTTATAACAAATTTCAATCTTCCGGACATTTCATAAATTGAATCTATGGTTACTCGTTTATGAAGCAGTTTCAGCACAACGATGATATACAAACGATATGAGCAGAAACCCAGAGGTCCACTCACGGTAACGGACTTGTTTAGTATCAAAATATCAGAAGTGGGTGATTACCTGTTTTAATTTGTAATGGCTCCAGTTCAGTAGTCCACCTTGGTGTAATTTGAGGTTCAAGAGGCTGATATGAGCTGACACAGGAAATTCCATACCGAATAAACTCAAAAGGGATGACATTTTACAAATAGAGGGTTTAAGTGATCCTTTTTTATCTTATTACACATCTGAATCACGATACAAATACAGTAGAACCTCGTTCATAAGATCACTGTTAATACAAGATTCTGCTTTCAACAAGGACATTTTTAGGTCCCAATCTTTTGTTTTTGACCGTTTTCATTCCTGATAATACAAGGTTCCTGTTATAACAAGGTAATCTGCCAATTCCAAAGGACCTCTTATTAGCAAGGTTCGACTGTATAAATATTGGGGGTAATGTTGGAATTGGGTTGGTATCAGATATGAACGTAGTGATATGTCACCGCGCTATGATCTTCTTAGTAAGTTGTTATTTCCTGCTGGTGCCAAAGACCGAGGCACAAATAACTGCAAACAAAGCCAAAGTTCGGACTGAAGAGCTACTTGAGTTTGTTTATGCATTCACCGTAGAGAATAGGCTTGGTACACTGTTCCCCTGCTGTTGCCAAAACGTCGATTAAACGGAATGATCACCTGTACACGGAAGCTGTATACCAAAATTATTACGTATTATGGGTACCCGACCCTAAGGCAAGGCATCGAAACCAGCTGTGGTCTGTCGCCGTTTTCCCAATACTCGACTTCGTCTCCGACGTAGGCTTCATTTTTTTCTCCCCTTTTAAGCACCTTACTGTGAAAGTACCTCAATAATATTGATAAGTCCGATAGTGTTGTAGGCACACACACACATATCCACACAAAAAGCAGTACTCCGATTTCATCTGAAAGCCTCATGGCTACAATCGGCAATCAGTTTTGGAGGCAAAGTCGGGCACGATAATTAAGCCGACAATGAGAAAACTGCCCTATCTCGCTCGGTTAATTTGGCTTTGTGAGGGCACCTCATCAACGCCATAGGCAGAGCTGTTTATGGAAATTCGTGTCATGGGCGTTTCAATTATTGGAGCCAGAATAGTGGCCCATGCGTAAGTGCACATGGACAGTTAGCACACAATAACAGAATCTTTGCTACAAACATAATAATCAAGCATTTCTGTTCCAAACTCTAAACTTGGTGCTACGTCTATACAGCTCTAGCCACGGGCAGAGTTGTATATGGTGTAATTCGACGACCAGAATTAGCCTTTTAGAAATATGGCGGACACAATAGGAGGGCGCTGTTTGAAGTGGTAAATTTGGAGCAAACACTAGAGATTTTACCCAAACCAAATAGCGCCCTCCTGTTGTGTCTGCAATACCACTAAAAGGCTAATTAGAAGAAATTACTGTGGTCGCACAACGGTGGTACAGGTGGTATGAGCGCTTCACTTGCCTGTTCGACAGATGGGATGTCTGAGGCTGGATCCGGATCTCTTGTCCAGAGCTAGGTCTAGGTCTTCGCTCCATTGGAAATGCGTGGAGACGCATAGACAATAGACTTAGCCGTAGCTCTGGAAGCCCGTTTCGGACACGACCAAAATTTGCCAAATGCGCGCGCACGTCAAACTGAAGAATGTGCTTGTAAGTGTGACGCCACCGCAGGTATGGTGTGTCCTTGGAGCGGCACGCTTCAGATTGGAAGCAAAATTGCTGTTCGTTATTTTTACAGTGAATTTTGCTCCTCGAGCTGGACCAAGAAAGGGCAACATTTTCAATTACCAGCGCAATAGCAGAAACCGATTGCGGGCGCTGATTAAGGAAAATGAACTTACGCGCTTTTTGGTGGGCATGGCGAGTACTGCGAAATGGGGTGTTGTGTAATTGGCCATAACAGCTCAGATAGTTCACTGTGAATCAGATAGTTCACTGTGAATCTGGGCATGGAACTCCCGAGTATGAACTTATTGACAGTTCTGCGCAAACATAAGTGAATGTTATTTTAAACTTTCACGTGACACCAGAAAGGTATTTCAGATTACCTGTGCTTTGATCGAATGTGGTAAGCAGTAATTGTGCTACAGAATTGGGAATGTATATAAAAAGCAACTGCAAGACTCATTTCTAATATCCATCTAAATTGGGCAGAAATCTGCTTTAACACAAATGTATATTTGAAGGCAATTCGTCCAGTGTTCAAATCAATATGTTCAATAATCTATGAGAACAGCACGATTTTTCTCTTTCAGGCTTTCTCATTGTGATGTTTTCATTTGGGCCGATTTTCACTCTGACTGTCATCAATCCAATATGTGTATTGATTAGAAGGCTTTGGAGCGTTTATAAACCATACTGCTGCATTTGTCCCACCAAGCTCGCCTTCCACCTGTCTGACTTGGAAATATTTCTGGTCTCAGTGAATTGTTCTTTAGGCCTTTAGTGAAACATATACACAATAGACGCAACCCTCTCTGCCGCTAATGACTTGTTTGGTAACCTGTAATTATGCCACAGCAAGGGCATAATTAGTTGCCTATAATCCCGTTTTACGATGCTGATTTAGTTGTGGCAATTTGTTTTGAAGAGTAAACCTACCATGGGAAGTCTGTTTCAAGTGATGGTTGACACCCTACAACACAGGAGTCCTGATATTTCGTGAATTTACTTTAACCTCTGCCTCGCAAGTTGTTGCATATGTTTAGTTCGAGCTTTTGTTTTTACTTTGGAATTAAAATAATAAAGTTGATCAGTTTTAGGAGAGAATAGTAGAGTCTGAAATTGGTTTCATTCACAGGTTTCTTTTACATTTTCGTGCTTTTACTCACATCTTTTTCGCTAAAACAAAGGAAACGAAGTTAAAAGCGGGCAATGTTGCACTTTTTAAACAGTCATTTTTTCACTTTTGTTTCCTACTAATTAGGCCTAATGAACTCCTTCCAATCAAAGATGGCCACACGATGAAAAACTGACATAAATACTTGCACTAGTGTTGTGGTCTACCCACAAGAATAACAGGGACGAGGTCTGTCCAACAATGAAAGCAGGAGGTTGGGAGACAACTCCGATTCTGTGTTCGACAGTTTGTCTGCATTTTGCGACAGTTTTCTGCATCTGTTCGTGTATACCCCCAACCAAAGACAACTGGATGCGATTAACGATATACAATAACCTCCCTCACTTGATTTGATCAATTCCTAATTGTTCCCTCGTGTTTTAGCTCTTATTTAATGTATATTTCTTAATTTATATTGAATTACTGTTACTTTTTTATTTCATGAAATGGAAAATCTCTGTTAAGCAGCTTTGGGCTGTAAATGATGGGATTTTAATAATAAACCATGACAATAATATATGTAGATCAACAAAACTTTCAGAAAACAAGAAATATCAGAGCGCAAGAAATGACGCGTTCCGTAGCAACACCGTTACCATCTTATCAAAGAGAACAGCTTTGTAATACTAATTACAGTTTGACTGAACAACTGTCACACCCAAGCAAAAGCATGCTGCAGAAAATCAAAGTTATGGTGTTCATACGAATTATTACGTAATACAGAACCAGTAGGTATCGTGTATTTTTTATTTCTCTTTTACGCGTCACGCTCGGGGAACTCTATTTGAAAAGAGGTAAAATTGTAGCTCTGGCGGATTTGGCTTTTTTTAGGGAAATAAAAAGACTAGTCTCCTCTGACTACCGTCGCTCACAATTCCCCATGGAAAATAGTGCATTCCTAGACAGATATGTAATACAAAACCAACCCGCCTGGTAACATGCAAATGGGCAAGGATTTCTCAATCCTGGGAATTCCCTTGGTCACGAAACATGTGTTGCACGGCCAAAAAACCGAAAAGGCATCAATATGCCCTTTACGGGGTAAAACAAACACTTATAACGAAGCTACCTTTGACAGAGGGGTGCGTTTTGTAGGTTTTTATTAAAATGACTTCATTGCAGAGACTATTAAAAGTGGTATTTTTCTTATTTACATATATATCTATATTCACTTATTCTTCAGACTTCTTCTTCTTCATCAGGGATATGACAATGAACCCTTTGTCTAATTCACTTAGTAAATCCAATTGAAATCTCATGAAGGCAGTTTCTGTGGAATGTAGTGGTCTGTACGCACACTAATATACACTTCAATTGAATCACAATCATCAACAAGTTCATCGTGAAAGGTGCCCTTATAGGCCCGCCGTGAAACGCCCTGAGCAAACCAGTCGTCTTCGAACTTAGCATACACGGAGGTTTCATCAAGCGGAAGGCAAGTGTTGGATTGGTGATTTCCCATTGTCTGCGTTCTAGTTTATACCTGCATTGAAATGTGAAAAAGTTCTGAAATCGCCAGGAAGTTGTACTCTGGTTGACAAGACGCAAATGCATCGGGAGGTCAACAGTCTCTGTTCTAAGCTGTCTTGGTCTGCGTCAAGTAATTTTTTTATTATGTTCACTAAATTTCCTTAAGAAACGGTTGTTTCTAATAGTTTCCATACTGTCATTTATAAAGGGACTCCCAACGAGAAGACAAATGTGTGCATGAAGTGGTTTCAAGTTAAGTATTTTTTCCATGCACTGGTCTAATATGCTGCTAGCAGTGAAGATGCAATGAAAAAGGAATGAATTTAATTGGAAAAAAAAACGACGCTGGCAGAAAATTGTCGGGACATGGTTAATACTGAAATCAAAACGATAACTTTGTAACTCATGGGGAATTTTGATTGTGCATTGCTTTGCATTTTGAGATTCTGTGGTTCGTTCTATAGAGTACGGACAGTGTTGAAGAACACTACAACGGAAAATTGATGTTTTGTTTTTCTAACGGGCTATGTTACAGGATAATATTTATGTTTCTATAACATGTAGTGGTCAGTGGATCAAGTATACCAAGAGGTAATGAAGGCCAGTTGAAATACTGATTAAACATTCTTTCCGAGTTCCACAAAATTGTGCGGCTGAGGGTACTGTTAAACTGCCGGTTGACTTGTTTCAAACATTTGTGTTTCGTTGAAATGAGGGGATGAAACTTTAACAGAAAATGATATCGGTCATTGTTTTCATGTAGTTGCATTTTTGATCGGTCAAAGGATAAAGTCCTTAATTAAGTTAGAGCAGGCGATGGCATTGTAGATGGTGACCAGGCTCAATTAACGGACTGTGGTAGACTGGTAGAGAGTATATAAATACACAGATTTTGCTGACTAAATCTGTTCAAATCGTTGAGGCAGCAACTGTTGCATCTGATGAGACCATCGTTTTAGGCAAAGTGGCTTCACATTAAGAAATAAGTGTTTCTGAGAAGTATTTTTTATTTTTCCACTTTAGCACAAGAACACTTTAGAGACTTAAATCAGCCGTTCCTTTACCATTATTGATAAAGCACACAGCAATTTGAGAATGAATTATCAGTTACCTTTCAGATTAAGGACTTTGGCCGCATTCACTGTAAGAGAATATCAAGGTTTACTCACTCGTACTCTTTTTCCTAGAATGCTCTGCTTCAACATCTGACGGAAAGACCACAATATGCGCTGTTTCCCTTGATCTGAAGTGGTACAGAGCAAAGTTGGATACAAGCCTGGCAGTCTCGCCTGATTCCGCTGATTCAGCCCTTCGATCCCTTGACGGTGAACTGTGGCTGGGTTTGCTTTTATAGCATACTATTATTAGAAAACTCAGTCTAGCGTACCAACATAAACACAAATGCAATGAATGGGGCTGTACCACTTTCTGTAGAAGGACCTGCATTTCTGTGTACCCCTTTACAGAACCGCCTGTGTTAATTTTAAAGATTTGGCTACTATGCTGCATCCAGTGGGAGGGGAGGGGTAATTTGATATCCCCCAGAAGGCATGTTGCCATTTTTAAAGGAATTTAATATGTCACGAATTTAATTTAATGTATGACTATTGAAATCCATAACCGAATGGTACAGGCTCATTATACATGGCGCATGGTACATGACAAATTGCGTGTACCTGGAATTTACAGCGTTTTATGTATAGCATGACTAAAAGCAAACAAAGCAGACGGCAGCACAGAGGTAATGTAGTTGAACTCCCGCTTACACAATTGAGGTCGAAAGTTTACATACCCTGAATGAAGCGCTGTAGGCCTATCGTTCCGCTGTGACATTTCTCCTTTTTAGAAGGGGATTTGGGGAATGTACTTCCCAAATTGAATATCATATTGTAGGTTACCCTAGACAGAATGCAACTTGAAGTTTTCTGTTTTGCATTTACCGTCATTTATAAGGAAGAGAGGAATCACAGATGCCCAAACATTACTGATGTCCCCCGAAAGGTCTTCATCTTCTCCCTTTACGTATTTGGCTACCAATTTCATTCATTTTAATCTTTGTAATAATTTTTACAGTTTAAAGGAACATTACAAAAGTGTTGACATTAAACTGAATTTAATATGGACAGGATAGGTTCAGAATAGAGCAACTATTCCGGGAAACCTGGAGGAATATTGGTTACGTGGACATTGGATGATACATGATCCTTGGTTAGAAGGGTACTCGGAATCATTGGGTCTGGTATCCAGACTGAGTCTTAATATACAGCAAGTTGAGCTAGTTTTAGCTAACTCACCGCAGCGAGATTGTAACTCGCCGCGGCGAGATAGTATCTCGTATGAGGGGGGGTGGATTCCGTCCCCTGGCTGTGAGATGGGTCGAAGAATCGCCTGGCTATTTTAGCCTGGGTAAAATCATACAAGACTTAACCGGCATAACTTAATGCTTCACAAGATGGCAATAGTTTACAAGAGTAATTAATAGTAAATGTGAAAGCAATATGAAATCCATTACAGCTCTGTGCAAGGACTCGACTGAACACTCCATTCGGTTTGCAATCATCTCTCACACAAACTCTGCATGATGTGATGTACTTTGCACGTGTTGCTGCTCCATCTCCCTCAAATAAATCACTTGCATAAATTTAACAATCTTTTAATCTTATATAATGAGGTTATACATCTACTTCTTATAGGTGACACCATTTGTTAAATCCCAATAACAGAACTGCCGAATAACTCTTACGGAAAACAAGTAAATAACAACCAAGGTAAATTTTTCAGTATTTCCACGCAGAATGCTGCTGTTTTGCTCTGTTCTTTTGTTTACCATCGTTGCAAATTCCAAACCCTTTGACGGGTGCCGTTGTCTGCGTGCAGTTATAGGATTCTGAATAAATGGGTAATACTAAACGCAGCTAAAAATAGCGGGTCGGCGAAATTCAACAAACACAGAAAAAAAAAGAGAAACCGCAATGACTTCACCACTCGGTGACTGTTTTTGTTTGTTTTGTGAATCCACTGTGCTACACTGGTACTTCACGGCAAATTTACTGATTTTTCTTTGCCCTGGAAACTGTTCTTTTCAAAGGGAAAGAACACCTGTTTCTCTACGCATAGGCACCGCATGTACCACTCATTAAACGAAATGACTCATTTTGACTGTGTTGTCTACGTAACAATATATGTACTACATTGTGCCAAGTTTCAGGGAATTAAAAACATTTATCCAACCTTCTCGTTGACTGTGGCTTGGCCGTTGAGGCCCCCCTTCTTGACAAGAAAAAGGGTATCCTGACCCTACTCTAACCTTTTTTCTGCGTTTATTTTTATTTGCAGGGACCGGGGGACACCCACTGATCAATTTAATTGCCATTAGAAGGGATTGTGGGGGCCATAACACACGATCATACCGCTGTCAGTGATTGACTGCTGTGGGTCCACCGAATTCAAAAATGGCGCCCAAGTTTCTTGATTTCATTTTTATCCAGTATGTTTTAATGAGAAAAAGTCAGGACTAAAGCTAGAATGTGGCGCTGTAAGATTATTGCCAATATAATACAACAAACGCACCTTAGTTCCCCCCCCCGGGTGCAAATATTTCTAAATGAAACTTACGAATTCATGAAATTCAGAATAACAGTTTATCGGATCATTCATACGGGTAACCAACCTGAAATAACGAAACCTTCCAACCAGAAACCGATCTCATCTCCTTCAACGCGGCAAAAATGAGTTAAAACTGACCAAAATTGACAAGAGATTTGATTTGATTATTTCGGAATAAATGAGATGTTTTGCCCTTTTTGCAGCAGAACAAACGTCTTTTCTAATTTGCAAGGTTCCAAGATAGACGCACTTGTCCCACCAGTTATGTGCCACAGAGCATGCCAAGAAACGTGTGTACTTAACTGTTGACCACATTACAGTCCAGAAATGGGCAGGCCCATAAACAGGAAATGTTTTTTTTAACGCGAAAATATTTTCTGTGGAAGCACCACAACGTTGAACTTTCGACCAGGGGATGAAGACGATTAGGAAAATAAACCTCTTCACTGACAGTGGAGGATCATACTTTTACAAAACCGGGGGCGCGTGGACGGGGCAGCCTTTAATGCAGATGAACACGAATATACGAGCGAGACATATTGTAAGTTATCATTCCTCCCTTCAAAATGTATTCATCAAAACAGAAAAAGTCGAAGAAGAGGTGACAGAAAGAAGAAAAAGTCGTGAGTCCCCAGACTGTGGATTCTGTCCGGAAAGTATTAGCCTCCGGCCCTTTTCAGAACCACACAAACTCACAAAAGAGATATTTTACAAGGTGTTATCGACAAACTAGGCCTATATCACTTACTATCTTCTACCTCTGACATCAGTAAGAACTAACTTCATCGAGCTAACGAGTTGCTAATTTAATTTTCATCTCGGTACGTTTCAGTGAGTAGTAATCCCCTTTCCAATGTTGCCAGACGACACCTTTGGCGTACTGATCTGTCTGCCCACGAAGGTACAGGCCGTTCAGATTTGTGTCGTGACACGAGCAGTACCACCAGGCTCCGGTGTACCGTACGGCACAGTTGTGAGAATTGGATTCGTTGTTGCGGTCTTTAGTGGTAAAGGGATAGTTCGAGTGAACAGAAAATGAATCACCTGCGATAAATCGAGATGAAAATAATTTGCACTGTTAAACAAACACCACATGATACTGAAATTTACTAAAGACCATGAGCAAGCTGGACCAAGAGAGGACGCACTTTTCTTAGCAACAGAGGCTCCTTTGGTCGGAACTGAACTTCGTCAGTTCAAAAGCGACAATAAAATGCACGCGTTATGGTAGACTTGAAGTCAATTCGTTAGTCGGTTGTGTTTGCCATCCAGAAAAATACGAGTCAATACGCTTTGTTGTTGAATCCGTAATTCACCGTTGCCCGCCATCTAGCGTGCTGCGCTGATTCGACCCGGATACGACGCTAGCTTTTCAGTGCCGGGTTTCAGTACCCGCCTACCGACTTGATCAACCAGACTCGGGTGAATATTCGGGTTGCAAACCTGCATATTCATACGTTACCATGGAGAGCGCCAATAGCACCCACGCTACATAGCAGTTCACCCATATAATATATAATAATGTCTGTATTAGATTAATGTCAGTTTCTTCATTTCTATTCGATGCTTACGACAAAGTATACAACATAACTATTCACGAACAAATCTATTAACTATCTTTTTTGGCAAAAAGAACCGATGCTTTTATGGTAAATCATCTTTTCAGAATAATGCAAACACCCCCTTCAATGAACGAGACTGTGGTTGTTGCTAATAAACGTTCAAGACCAATCAAACTGCGCCTAAAATAAATATTCAAATCATTGGGATTCTTAGCCAATCAGAGTGCTCCGTCCAGTTTTGGTAGCACGCCACACGTGTTGTGCCCAGAAGGGCTTGCAGATTGTTCAAGTTGGTAATTGGGCTCCGCCGATATATCCAGCCCGATATGTGGCAAAGGGGGCCCCTAAATGTGATGCACAAGCTGTACATGTATACCCTAAGGCTATTGCGCCTACTGCACCCCCTCCCCGTAGATCTGAAAGGAATTCCAAAGATTCCGTTAAAAAGAAAACACAATGGGGGAGGGGTCCCCTTTGCCACATATCGTGCCCTGAATGCCGCCGAACACGCATGTTGGGGTTATTAAAGTGGACGCACCGTGTACGCATAGCGAACTTAGAAGGCGGGCGGACTACACCCGAATTGATTCCACGTCTAGCGTTACAGTTGCACTGATGCCAAAAATGATACATGAGCAAAATGGCCCCGAATTACAACGGATGCTATCCGCTTCTGCTCGAAGCGGATAAACTATGATGTGCAGTTTGTTGATAATGCTCAGGTTATCTTATCTAAGTTTACGAATTCGATCACGTCTGAATAAATTTTCCTTAACCCATCGATTTTAACAAAACAAGTTCATTCTTTTCACATTTGACGAGTAAACTGAGATGTTCATATTTACATAAAAAATCATTCTCAAAGTAAATTATGCTACTGAAACTTTAATTCATCTATTAAAAGGTTAGTTTGAAAGATACCAAAGCAGAGACTTACTAGCCGTTCCTGAGTAACCTCCTACCGTCAACCGGTAGTCATCACTCCCATCAGCAACACGAAACGTGTCATACTTGGCATAGGCAGTGTTGCCTTCGAAATCCTCGAGATCGACGCGCAGTCGGTACGCGCCCTGAGCAGTGAGTCGATGCAGGTTGTCATTGCCGAGCCAGAACTCACCGTCTAGACTACCGAAACCCTGGCGGTAACTCTCCCAGTCACGGTAGAAATCAACGGAGCCATCTTGACGCCGCTGGAACACCTATTAACAAATCCAAAAATCTGTCGGTGCACTTTGTCAGTTGAGTGATTTCTGAAGGGTACATGGGACGGAATGGTAAACGTTTGAAACCATTTTTTTTATGTTACTACCCAAGAATATCTGGGCAGTGATAGGGAATCCTACTGACGTGTAGCATTTTTTGCCCTCGTCAAATTGCAAATTTTCGTTCCAGGTTTGTAAATTTCAATCATCTTGATGTTGCCTCGCTTTGCGTCCCGATTTTGCTTGAAAGCTCGGAATCCAATTGAGCAATTTTTTGGAACAAAATGGCTCTGTCCACACAATACAAACTCCATGTGAGACACTTAATGTCGTCACTTTGATTGAGAAAAAAATCTCATCTGTTTTTGAGGCGGACATGGCCCCTGTTGCCCCCCCCCACCGGATCTGCCCTTGAATCTGGCACTCTTTAACAATTTTGTAGCTTGTTTCATTGAAGAAGTCTGGACTTGTAATCAACGTCAACCTCGCCCTCCTTTAAACAAACATTAGCCTATCGGTTACCAATATGCTTCAAGACTGCAGAGCCCCTTAAACCTAGCCCTAACCACTGTGGAATACGGCCTGCGAAGGACCAGCATTCCCAAGGTGCCCAATAGCTTGGTGCAGTAATTAGATCTCCTAGTGTACGTGTGCAGACATGTGCCGGCCCTAGTACCAATCTGGGGCTGTAAACATTCCGGGCCCTTCCGACCTCTCCTGCCAGAAATAGCTATTTTGGTCACGTGGATGTGACGCACAGTTTACGTGGTTTGGTCCGTAAGCGGGGCGTCTGTGGTCAGAGGGTGCGAGCTTAGGGTTTATTCGAACTCATTCATAGCAATTTGAAGGGTTAGTCAAAAGCCCCATAAAAACTGTTAAGAACTTTTTTACCGTCCATCCACCACCGTCTGTCTCCATATCGCAGTACACTCTGAATGGACCTTCATTATCCACAGGTTTAACCGTATACACACCGCTGGTAGTCACACCACTTGCAAAGGCTTCAGAGCAGTCCTTGAAGGGTGTGGGAGGGGTAACCGGTGATGTAGGAGGGGTAACTGCAGTTCACAAAAGCAAACAAGTTTAACATCAACCAATCAACATCATCGACGAACTGAATAACGTTAATAGCGTCATGATATGCCTAGAACTTCACCTGTCTGAACTTGTTTCGCTCATGCACGTTCAATAAACCGATTGTACCTTCAATTGAGGGATTTCATGCCGTGCATTTGTTCCATAGGACTCGAACAAAGGAGGTTATTGTGTAGAATAAAATAGTACCGTCCAAGCTGCATGGACATGGGCTTTGCAAGGGAGACATCAAGATGGATCCCTTACAAAGCCCCAACAGCCATGAAGTTCCCGTGTTGACTAGCCAATTTCCCCTGTACTAAATTGAAGTTCAATTGAATTAAATTTCTCCACTCTGGCGGAGAATAATTCTTGGCAAAACAATTAAGTAGCCATTTTATTTCAACTGATTTAGAAAATGTTGATGACGTGCCAGCTTGACCAGACCAAGTCCTTTCTTTTTCTACTGCCAAAGATCCAACATAGCCGCTGAAGACGCGTGACCGGCACAACTGGGACAGCCTAGTTTATTAACAGGGATGGGTTGTCGGTTGGGGTGATGCAGCTAATTCTTGAGCCCTACCCGTTGTGTTTTTCAGGAGTTCAACAAGCTCTTTGACTGATTCCGTAATCTGGTCCAGCTGCATTTTGACAGCATACAACTCTGCCGACAAGGCGTGCACTTTGCCAGCGATGTTTGTTTCCATCTGAGCCAGCCAGCGAGTCGTGTTCTGCAGTTCATCGGCAACAATTTCTCCGACCTTGGTGAAGTCGAAGGTGGCCCTGGGGTACGAGAGCTCATCCGGCGAGTTGATGATGATTTGTTGCTGGTAGACGGGTTGAGCACCCTTCTTACAGGTGGGACTGTCGCTCACCGTCGCAGTGGTGAAAACCCCGAATACGATGAATGCAAGAACTACAACCTGATGTACCCTTGTCATGTTGGAAGATGACTTCAAAATGTCTAAGATAGAGGAGAATGACTCCAGTCCGAATGTCTGCTGTGCGGCCTACGCCTGCCCTCGATGGTGGGGGAGGAGCGAGAGAGCCGGATGGGACACAGCTGGAGAGGGAGGGCGCCCGACTGTAGTACTGTTAGCCAAATAAGTGGAGTTTCGCTCTTACGGAGTCACGTGGGTGATATCAACCAATCACATTGGAGAGTGCAGCATGATAAATATCCATGAGAATATTTATGTCATGTGTTATTAATCACGAATCTCTGTGCCGGTCTCAACTTGAAGCCCACGTTTAAGTCCGGCCAGCACAAATAATAAATAAAAGGGAGTAAAGTAGTAAAAAAATAATCATGTAAGCAGGTGTCGTGATTCTCTTGGTTGGGTTGTGTTCAGTCATTGCCACCCTCGTTGTCCAGTAAAGTCAGCAACCGGAATGTATGAATCGTTATTGATGTGATTTTGCCTAGAAGGGAATAACATGTAAATCCAGACATGCTACATGTACATGTATATATAAAGTGGTAAAGATTTGTCCTTTTTCCTTGTTTAAAGGATTTCAGATTAAACTATGAGCTTTCACCTGTCTACATTTTGTTTCACGTTTATTCTTGATTTACTGAGGGTATTGAGTTAGTAGTATCTCCCAGTTTAATATGACCCCACTTTGCTTATAGAATCATTTGCCTTAAAGAAATTGGGTTCACATAACACAAGTTGCCCAGCTCAGTAATTGCTGTTTAATTTCACTTTAAATAATATTCTCTGACGTCAAGCAAATTTGTTAATTTCTGTCCTCTGCCGACCACGTTACCTTAATATTCTTGCAGGTTTCAGAACTTAATATATAATTACAATGTGCTTACGATCTTTCTTCTCTTTCATTAATCTTCTTATTTAGTTGCCTTCTTTGCTGTTAACCTCTCACCTCAGTTTTGAAAAGGTCGATGCTTTAACAGTGATCATTTAATTAACATTATAAGGCAATAAAAGAGGAGCTCAAAGGAACATATTCCCACAGAAATTCATGGCACTTCGATATGTAACTGACTCTAAAAGGGCTGGGAGCGTCACATTTTATATCACTGTAGTGCATTTACTTCATGAGTTGAGCCTTCAGGAAGTTTAGAGTGACTCTTCCCGGTAATTTCCACACCACTTTTGTGAAAATCAAATCTACCAATCTTGCGAAGGGCGATTTTTTCTGGCACGTGTATCCAGCAAGAAATGAGACCGACTCGTTCCCCCAAACTAAAACGTATTTCCCAACAAACTTTAACTCTGGCGAGTTTTGACTCTACACGTGTAGTTAATGAAATCACCCATTTTTATGTTGTCCACAGTAATTTGTGTGACGCGATCTACGCGTCACATTTTACGTATCTTAAAGCATGCGCGCCTTGACAAGGCAGCACATGCACAACTCTTACAGGTAACTGTGTCATAAATTCTTACCAATTTTTCACTTCTTTATTTTGTAACTTATAGACATATTTGTTAATTGTAAAGTACCTCACTTTTACAGCACATTATCATAGCCAGTTTGGTAGTATATTTGGTGAAAGCTGAGAACCCAAAGTGGTGATTTTTAAGGTATAATTTTGGTTAGTGTCGTCTGGTCATCGTTGAAATGGGACCGGGACGACAGTGTAGTGAAAATGTGTGTATGCACAAAAGCAGCACTGCAGTGCGGGTGAATTTTATACATTGTAACAAGATGACTTGGCCTGAAGCTGCTCTGGTACTATATAGTTCAGTGGTTTATTGTCTCTTAATAACTATTTTGGTTAGGGTTATGTTTGGTAAAATGATAATGCATTACATTACAGTATCCTAGGCTGAGGACTTCATGGTGCTGCAGGGGGTGGATTTGTATATATGTGTGTGTCTGCGTCAGCCAGCGGCCGGGGTTGACTGTAAGTGTGAGTGCATGGGTGTGTGTGTTCTGCCCCTGATGTGCTATGTCGCCCCATGCCTTGTTTATTATGGAGATGGGAACAATTTATTACTGAATCACACGCAACTCGATGTACCAAACTTCTCGAGTCAATACTTCTAATCCCTAAACTTTGCATGATATTATAAGCTTTGTCTTGCTAGAATGTAACTTCAATTATTGTACACTGGATACTAGTTTTTTACAGGCGACCCTCTGGGCCCTGACAGAATTAAACTGGTTGACAGGAAGACCAGAAGTGTCATGGTGCCATCCCATCTAGTCTGCCCAGAACCTGCGTGCCTCACCCCCCTCCCCCTAGTGTGTTGATCTACCGACTGGACCCCACTGCTTCCCCCCGACCGCCCACTCTACAAGAGTTTGACTTTAAAACAATTCATTTCATTTTGGAAAAGTGTCTTATGTTTATTGAGTCGCTTGTAAATGTGAACAAAATGGTGCGGAATTGCCAAATATGTAACAAAGTTGAATATTCTTGTAATCCTTTTAAGTGCTGTGACTACAGTCTGCTCTCATGAAGATGCATTTTACTGCCCTGAAGGAATGTACATGTACATGTCTGTGAGTCATGATGAATGATCAATCTTAGCTTGTCTCAGCAACTTCAAGCGGCAGGTGAGCTTGAGCCTTTAACCATCCACGCCTGTGCGACCAATCCTAGCTCTAGTCTTGTCAACACCAGCCAGCAGGTGTATAACGGTCTAATTTAGCAGCTTAGGCCCTCCCTTTTATTCTACATCCTGTTGGGATTGATGCATGCTGGGATATGTTGTGTTGGGTATGCAGAAAGATGGCAGATAGTGTTGATTGTTGTACATTCATGAAGGATTAAACTTTGAATCGTAGTTGGTGTGTCGTACATTACCTCCTCCTGTAGAGCAGAACTGAATAAGTAACAGTGTCACCTGTTACACTGGTGTCATAGACAGGATTGCCTTCAGGGACTGAGATATTAATTAATTTTATGGACTATCACCAACTTTTCGGGCATGATGGTTTTCCTGGCTGACCATGTGATCGTGTGGTTACAATCACTGAAACTGTATTGACATAAACTGACAAGAACCACATCCTTGTCGCACTTCGAACCGTGCATTGTTGACTTTACCTTGTCAGGGAACATTATGTGAGTTACTACCCAACTCTTTTTGCATTTTACTGTATTTTGTGAACTTTTGGAGCTGTTATTCCTGCACATATGGGTGCCCTTCTGGCTATCGTCCAATGTTCACGGTAGTTGATACCGGTCATACTAATTACCGTCAACACGCAACGGACCGCCAACACACCGTCAACACACCAACACAGCGTCAACACCTCCCAAACACGTTAAAAATGGTAAAATGTTTGCCCAAAGGATATTTTGGCTAAACATCAACGGGTTAGACTCTTGAAAGCTGCCATTTTAATTTTGCCGAAATCACCTCCCTTGAACCAGCTCAGAAATCAGCAGCCATGTTGCCTCTTTGGCAGCTGGGACCATACCATTACACTAGAGGGGTGGTAGTATTTTGTGGTAAAGAATCAGAGGGCAGTCGGATCATCCACAAAATGTACAGTGATGGAAGTCAAAATTTAACAAAAGATACAAATTTACAAAATACTACTTGCATCATGATCCAAGCAATGCAACCATCTGCAGCTGCTGGTTGGTATTCTCTGTTGTTTATGGCATTACCTGCATACCGACACGTAAATGGAACAGTCCAAGCTCTATGAGGAGGCAAGGTGGCGCGAACAGCTACGCTGCCAGATATCTCTTTTTTCGTGTGAAAAACCTCCAAAATTGATTTGTGACCTCCAACTACTGAAAAGTCTCTTTTAGTCCAAGAATTACGCTTTTGTGCCTCTTTTATTGATTGAACTTGTATTTTTGAGGAGTTGACGGTGTGTTGACGTTACTATTGTGTGTTAGTAAGACCCATTGATACAGTACATGTATATTTGTCATGAAACCCTGGCTTTGTGATACCTACTCATCTGTATCATGAGCTGAACTGTGTTGTACATAAATATTGTCAATCATCGCTGATAAGTCAATCTACCTACATGTACAATGTGCGACGCTTTACGGCGGACCACATCGCCAAACTTTGTGAACTTAACCACATACATGTGGACACCAATGAGGGAAAGACAAAACTAGAGAGTCGCAAGCCTGTGTGACCTCCCTCACATGATCAAGGAGACACCTCAACCCTCTACATGTAGATTTGGAGCCTGATCCCTCTATTTGGAGCTTCTGAACTCATGAAATTCAACCAAGAGATGGAGTTCCATTGCCAATCGCAGACAGGGAAACTGTGCAAATTGTTAGTGGATGCTGGCACAGAGTCAACCAATAAACCCTCTGTGGTACAGTACAGCTGGGCCAGGAGCTCCCAGACTTCCCTTAACAGAGCAATGATGATGATATCACATGCTACTTGGGTACTTTTTTTATATAGTTTTTTAGGTTCATCATTTTTAGAATATTACTTTGTCTTGTTTTGGTTAATTTTGTGTTGATGTTATAACTCTTGTAATCTTAAAATTTGTAAAACTCTCAGTAATTCAGCCTCTGGCTGCTTTTGAGTTTTTAATAATAAACCAAACCAGACCAAACCAAACCACGTTCAAAGGCCTGGCAACAGCTGCCAAGAAGCCAAAGTCAGAATGGTCACGGCCGCTTGAACCCTACCTTATTGGCAGAGCCCAGAAGGTGTTCTGTGGACTGAATGATGAGGATAAACAGGATTTTGACAAAATCCCAGCTGCAATTGAACATGGTACTTATGCACTCCTATCATGAAGCAATTCTGAGTAAGGAACCACAAGTATGTAGGGGAAGGTCGTGGTCAATTAAGGCAGAAACTGGGCTCATGAGAAAGTCGTAAAAATGAAATCTAAGGGACTGGAAGTGGTCGGGACTGACCACACTATATCCTTGACTGACCACACTAACCTTCTGGAAGTGCACAGATATTTTCTTAGAAATTAGATGGGAATATGATGGGTAATAAAGAGGAGGAGAGAGAGAGGGGAAGAGGGTCTTGGAGATTTTGACTTGCTATGTATCACATCTGCTAGCACTACTGTAGAAATAAATAAGTATACATGTAGATTAGCAGAGAAGCGTGATCGTGTGAGTTTGTCAGAAGTACAACGGTTTCGTCGTAAAGAAGATGAAACTACATTACAACTCCTGAAGCTTATTGAATGCAGTTTAAGTCAGACACCAAGAAGGATGAGGAAACTTTTGAGGACTTTGCAAATAGACTTGAACACAGCTTCTTCAAATGGCTCCAAACAGAGAAGGCAATGGCTAAGGTTCCGGAGGTCAAATATTGTTTTAACTTCATCATGATGGACCAGTTCCTGCCCACAGTACACATTGACAGACTTCGCTTGAAGCTACGAAAGCACAAGTTCGAAACGGTGTCCAAACACGCTCGGACGGCAGATGAGTATGTGCTACACTATCAATCGAACAATTCAGCCTCCCACAGCAGGCCCAGGAACAACCCAGCGATACCACTGGCCCCTGACAAAACTTTCTCCTCACCAGGCAAGCCATCCGTGTTAGGAAACAAACCACAGGCAACACCAAACAAACCAGTGCCCCCTCCCCAACTGAGTCAACCCGGTCAGTACACAAGAGTGTGCTACCGATGCAAACAAATTGGCCATAGAGTGCGAAAATGCCCATTACTGCCCCCAAACCCCAGCACTCAGCTGCGTGCTCAGCCAGTAGCTCCACAACCGTCCACAGCCAGCACCAGGCCGCAGCAGCCAAAAAGTAGACTCTCTGCAGTCCGACAGGACTTGCGGAAATCGATCACTGCACTGGTTGTTGTAGATAACAACCGCACTGCTGTTGCTCTTGTAGACACCGGTTCCAGCCTGTCCTTGGTTACAAAAGAATTCTGTAATGAACTTGGTCTGTCTCCAGGCACACCGTGTAAAGAGAGCGCACCCAGAACTGTCAAGACCTAAGTCTCTGGGGGTGGCATGGATGCAGCCCTCGGCCTACACGATGCCCGCTGCCTGCCGACCCCTATGCTGCTTGGGATAGACTGTGTACATGAAACCCATCTCACACTTGACTTCGCAAATAACTACAGCACTACTGGACAGTCCGTTCCAAGGATGACCACCTAATCAAGTACCCTATGCTCGGTACTCCAGCCCCTTCCCTATGTCACACTAAAACGGTCACGACAGCTGATGAAGATGTCTCCATCAACTTCTTCATGCCTGGACCAACCAATCCTAACAGGCAATGAACCCCACTTCATAGACTTCCTGCTGAATGACTTTCTGACATCACGTCTGATGAACCAAGGCAGGCAGACGTTGCACTGCACCATGTCGATGTGTTTGAAGATGCCTCGCCCAATGCTCCCCCCCCCCACACCGTCTTCCACCAGATCGCCATCAAGCCTTGCACGATGAAATACAAACGCCACTGCAGTCAGGGAAGATTGTCCCTCGAAGTCACCATGGACATTGCCAGTACTGATGGTCCCCAAGAGAGATGGCAAATTTAGATTCTGTGTGGACTATAGGAAATTAAATCGTGTGATGAAAGTTGACGCATTTCCACTGCGAACTATTGACACCATACTTGACTCTCACCATAGGGTTGAATTTTTCTGCTCCCTGGATCTCCGCAGTGGCTATTGGCAGATGAACATGGCTCCCGAGGATGCTGAGAAAACAGCCTTTATCTGTGAAGAGGGGCTGTTCCACTTCAGAGTACTTCCATCTGGAGTTAGTCAATGGCCTAGCCAGCTTTCAGTGCCTTACATGTACATGTATGTAAGAGGTGCTTGGAGACCTCATCGGCCGTACATTCTACGTGTACCTTGATGATATCGTTTGCTACTCGCAAACTGTTGAGCAACATTTTGCTGATCTGCATGAAGTGCTGACCAAGCTACATGCCGCTGGTCTTACCATAAACTTTGAGAAATGCAACTTTGCTTGCTCCAAAATGTCTTTCCTCGGACACATCATGAGTAAGGGTGGTCTGCGTCTGAACCCAGACAAGGTGGCCACAATTCAGGACTTCCCAGTTCCCCAGACACAGCAGCAGCTCAGCTGGGACATTTCTTGGGAATGGTGGGATGGTATCAGAGGTTAATTCCCCACCTGTCCAACATACCTGTACATGTAGCTGAACCTTTGTACCAACTTTGCTGAAAGGATGTTGCTTGGGTGTGGTCTCTGGCATGCCAACAAGCCTTTGACTGCTTACGACACATGCTTACAACAAAGCCCATCCTGGGTTTCCCTGATCCTAATTCGCCTTTTCCCATTCATACTGAGGTGAGCGATGTTGGACTTGTTTGACAGTCTCCAGCAACAAGAGAATGGGTCACACACTATCACCTTCACCAGCCGAGCTCTTTCTAATGTTGACAGGAATTGTAGCGCAACAGAGAAAGTGTTTGCATGGCTATTGTTTAGGCCATAGAGAAATAACGCCCATATCTAGGTTTGCCATAATTGCTGGGTAGTGACTGACCACCAGGCCTTGTGCTGGCTGTTATGCAGATCCAACTAGAAGGGACGCCTCGCTCATTGGGTCATACATGTACGCTTACAGGACTTTGCGTTCGATGCTGTGTTTTGCCCAGGCTCACAAAATGTGGCACCCGGTGCCCTATCCAGGGCTCCGAATTAACTGCACGTTATTGGAGTGGTGCTAACAAACCCGGACCCGTGCACCTCCAACACCGACCCAACTGGCACCTGCAGACAGCTCCACTGATGTTGTGCCCTCTGCTAGGACGCATGACAGGGACAACTCGGTAGTTCCCTGTGCTGCGGCCATGTGCCTTGATCCCACAGATGCTCTGATAGACTGGGTACAGTTTGACAGCTGCAATGAGTGGTTTCTCACCAAATGTGTCCACATCCGCCCAAAATGTGCTGCCAATATGGCCAGATTCTCATGCCCAGTCTCCCGTCAATGTCGATGGGAACACCGAAAGGACCTTGAATAATGGGATATCACTGTCTTGACTGACTGCAGCTACATGTATAATGTGCCGACTGTACTGCTGTCCTCACACGGGAACGTCTCCTAGAGGCAGAGGCTGCTGACTCAGATTTTGTGCCTTTCTACGACTTCCTTGAAAACAATCAATTGCCAGATGACCCACACCTCACTAAATGCATTCAGGGCCAAGCCGACAAATATCGCATTCATGATGCCCTACTTTTGCACTTTGTCAAGTCGTCATTGGCTTTTGTTGTCCCTAAAGCCCTGCAGAGAGATGTAATGCTGGAGTACTGTGCTAAACCAACTGCTGGCCACCTCGGATGAATAAAACTTTGAACCGCATTCTTAGTGAACGCCTTTGGTGGCAGGGGATAGCCAGGTTAGTCCTCAGTTTCATTCGTGCCTACCCTAAGTGCCAGCAGACAAAGCCGCTGTACCTTAAACCAGCAGGAATTATGCTCTCAACGCAGTCAGATGCACCGTGGCAGATTGTTGACATAGACCTCATACATGTACATGTAGGTCCCCTACCCAAGTCGTATGGTGGCCATGAGTACATGTACCTCCTCGCCGCTACTGACCATTTCTCAAAGTGGACTGAAACTTTTCCACTGAGGAATGCTTCTGGCAAAAGTCACCTGCGCGGTTGTTCGCCAGTTGTTCTGCTGTTTCAGAGCCCCATGCTCACTCCTGTCTGACAATGGCCCCTCGGTTCACCAGATCGGGCCTTTTCTGCAGTCTGCAGTGACTGGGGAGTTGAACAATGTCTTTTTCACCCTACTGCCCCCAGTCAAACTGGGTCAAGTGTGTTGGCCGTGTCATCAAGCATGATGCTTCAGGCCTACATAGGATCTGACCACCTCATTTGGGACACTTACATTGCCCAATTTATATTTGCCCTGAACACAGCAGCGCACGAGACCACGGCAGTAGAACCAGCCGTTCTGATGTTCGGTCGCAGTATTCGCACACCACTGCCAATAAACTTGTAACAGATTCTTTGCCAAATCAACAACCAGATATACAGCAAGTGTCCGAACAAGCCAACATTCAACAAGCACCAAAATCAGGCTTGTGATAAACGCAAATGCTACTACAACAAATCGCACAGCAGCTTCCATCTGTCCACGGGTTACAAGGTAATAGTCCGCACTCACCCTTAGTTGAATGCCGGCAAGAACTTCAGTGCAAAACTGGCGCCCCGCTGTAGATCAGGGACCATTCGTTGTGAGGGAACTCCTCACAGCAGTTAACCTCAAACTCTCCAACATCAACGAACCTAACAAAGAACTTGTTGTACGTACACATTGACCAGGTCAAACCTGTCCCATAATGGACTCTTGAGCTGTTAGGTTCGATGGACTGAAAGGGCTTCACTTTTCGAGCTGTGCTGGTTCGAGTGTTGTCAATCCATTAAAACCCGTTTTTCCCTCCAGGGCCAGCTACATGTATGTTCCATGACTGTCACGTTTATTTCAATTCTTGGACAAGAAGGCATTTTCTGTTTTCTTTTTCTCAGTGGCCTTTATATAAAAGAAAAGAAAATTTTGACTTTGTCGCCCTGATAATGATGCAGTACCCCAACAGATGTGGCTTGAATATATACGTACATGTATGTCTTTTGTGAAGGACAGACATTCTTCTTGCTTTAACCTAGGTTACATGTGTTTGTGATCTGCAACTCCAGTAATTGTTTTGTCACCTGGCATGCTCGCACTTGTTTCATTAAGTGAATAAGAGCAAGAAGTAAGATTTTTTCTTTGGCCACAAACCCAAGATTGGAATGTTGTTTTATATAAACATGTTAAGCCAACCTTTTTATTTTTAGTTTTACCCCCAGACATAGTCTTTGAGGGGGGAGTGCAACAGTATAATTTGGCAGCTTAGGCCCTCCATACTTTTACTGTACTCCCTGTCTTGATGCATGCTGGGATATGTTGTGATGGCAGATAGTTCTGATGATGGATATGTACATGTACATGTGTGAAGGATTAAACTTTGATCGTAGTTGGTGTCGTCCTGTACCTTCTTTCTCTGTAGCTTGTAGAGCAGAACCGAATAGTAAGTACATGTAACAGTGTTACCTGTTACAGGTGGACCTGAGCCTTCAAAGCATTGCAGCATTGAACGACCAATTAAAGTTCTGTTCTCAGCATGCATGTGTATGTTCACCCCCTCCACTTTACATGTTGTTTGTGTGCATGTGCTAAAATCTGACAGTAGTGGTCACTTTCTGTTGCTTGTTAAAATGGCGACCCCGGCCAGCGAATGATTATACATGTACCAAAATCCATCGGATAAGAACTGCACTGTGTAAACAGTTAGATGAATTTATACCACATTACCAGAGAAATATAATCAGGCTTCAGATTTCATTTTGTGATGTGTTTTTGTTTATTGTAAGTGATATTTGGTAGAAAATGGGGTGAAAGACGTCAGTGTTCCGGGGGTATGTTACATTTCCAAACGTAAGAAAGGGTAGGGTATATGTGTAGTAAGGAGGGGAATTCGACCAACTGCATTCCAAAACTACACAGCTGGTCAAGTATCTTGCTTATGTGGTCCAGTACTCCCACCTTTACCCCATTTAAAAATCAAAATTTGGAATTGTTCTCCAGTTTTTCCTCATATGCTTCATATCTTGATACATGTAATTAAAAGAGTGTTTGAAATAGGTTACCATGCAATTACATGTATGTTTAAGCTATTGCAAAATGTCCTTTGCTAGTTTTATCAATTTCAACTTGGGCTTTTTGTCGAGGCGATTGATGGTCGGCCATGATTATGTGTGCACCTGTGCATGTACATTACTCCCACACAGGTACTGTACGTGTATACACGCACTACTATGGAAAAATGATTCTTGTGCACAGTATTCAATTTGCAATAACTTGAAAATACTACCGATATTTTAACTGGGGGCCGGGTCATTTTGATTTGTAGGTAATCAGTTAACCCACAGAATATTGATTACAGAAATTAAAACATTATGGACCTTACAATAATTGTAACATGTAAGATGTGTTTCGAAGACCCGAGGAAGTTGGTAAGCATGTTATTGGGCCGTGAACAACGCAGATTTTACAATCTTTTTAATGAGGCTTGAATTAGTGGACTACACCTTATATTTCAAAATGGCATCTTCCAAGAAATAATGACGGCTGGATTAAAAAAAATCGCTCCTCTTGTTCACGTAAGTTGTAGCAGTGGCAGAGAAACCACAACAAGCCATGAATTCGAGTTTTTATGAATTATGAGACATCAGAAATTTTGGATTATTGGCACCAAAAATATCCAGATAATCACACGAGAATTCTGTGTCATGTACACTGTACAGTATGAAAAACATGTAACTTTGTCATTGTTTGTGATCAGTTTCAGGCAATTTTGTTTACAGGATGGACTGAATGAAGCCTAGGAAAGATGGATTCCAACTGGCTTTAACCCTAAGAGAGCTTAACCCTAATGGAGGCCAACCCTAACAAATGCTAACCCTAACTGAGGCCAATCCTAATTGCGGGGGGTGTCAATCTTGGACGGTCACGGACAGCCTGTGCACACCAAGCCGTGGAAATGCACAGGTGAGTGAAAGTTCTCCATACACTCTTCACAGTGATTTGTTCCACTCATGTTGGAAGTGCCGTATGTTGGGCTGAGGTTTTCAACTCTAGGGCTAGAGGATCAACTAGAGTCGTTTCTACGGTTGAGCTGTCATGTCAATTAAAAGCACGGCCAAAGTTGGGTGTCTCTCGTGCACTGCTGTTCGCAGTGTCTGGCCCAAGGGGGAAACCGTTGCTTATCAGTAGGAACAGCTATAGTTCAAACTGCTAATGTGCAAAAGGGTGATTTTTAGATGCTGACTGCAGAATGAGTTTGGACGAGTAGCAATTGTACATGTACATAGGCAGTCTGCTGTAGTCTGTTCTGTTCACATGGGTCTTTATTTGAATATGGGGGCCGATTTGTAATTCAGTATGGAGCTACCGGTATTAAACACAAGGAGTTGGCGTGTACAGAGATCAAAAGGGTCAATGATGGCCACTGCCAGCACTGCACGTGCTGCAAGGACAAAACAAATTCTGCGCCGCTTGTAGGCTACAAGGAATGCTCAGAGTTGCATTTGCAAAGGATCGCGGGTACCGCGCATGCGTGTCCGTAACACTTCCGCATGTTCAACATGGCCGCCTTGAGACGGAAACCATCATCATCAGAGACTTAAATTTTGATAATGTTAGTGATTGTTCTGATATTCCAATGATAATGAAAGTCTGGTTACGTCTTTACATCCCCAAAACGTCACTCTTAACAACAAACAGAATTACTAACTAATACAAATTCTCCAAAATCGCGATCACTGTGTACAAAGAATGTCTAGTGTCTTCAACATTGGAGCTGGTAACCGCACTTTGTCTGTGGAGCCGACAGGAGCAGTTAATTGGATTACGGTCTGTGGGGACTTCTAACTCCTTGTGTTTGATAGCTCCGTGATTTCAGGGACATCACAATTATCATGACCATTTAAAACAAGACCACTTCACTTTCCCATTTAATTTTCATATGTATTTGTCAGTTAATATGTGTTGATTACATTAAATTCATTTACATTAAAAAAAAGTTGATTAACACAATAATTGCAAGGGAAAAACTTCATCGTTTCTCACTATTTTTTCGGTATTTAGTGTGACATTTTTGATGACCTGTTTCATATGACACTTCATACCACTGACAAAACAAATAAATCATTTACATGTGTATTTTCTAACGAACCTATCAACAGAAATTATGATATCATATAAATCTCCAAATGAAATTCCTTTTAATTGAGAATACGGGTGCTGTCATAATTTTGATATAAGAATATAACATTTTTTTCCTCCAGTTGATAGAATCATTTTTGGCTGTTTAAAACAAAGAAAAAGCGGTTGCAAATCATTTCGAAAACCTAAAATATCAACTCTAAGTACTCCCTAAAATACTTCCTTCTAACTTGTGTCTGAGATCCCAAACATTTCTGAAGATATCCCTGTCAATTCTCGTCAAAAATATTTTGGTTACTCGCAAAATTGTTACGTTGTAAACAAAAAAGTTTGTGCAACATCCAACCTTTCGCCCGAGTTGGGATCATATTGTAAGCCTGCGTGCGCTGTCATGTGATCATCACATGACACAGACATGCCAAGTTCCCGCCATTCCTTCATCGTCCAGAAATTTCAATCGAAGTTTTCGTTACTCACACGTTACACTGTGACAAAAAGTGGCGGGTTTCTTCTCAAGACATGAAGGTAAAATTTACCTGAAACCCTGAATGGAAGTGAGAATTTCTGGCCTGCTCATTAGCATTAAAAGTGCCCCCACAGTATCTTTTGAAATTTGAGATTGTATGACCCCAAAATGGTGAGATTGTGCAAATCTTCGCCAGGATCAACTCTCTGGGTCTTTGAGCTTTCATCTGAGAGCAAAATGGCTAAAAAGAACAGTTGAAAAATGTCGTTAAGTGCCCGAGAATGTTAAAGGTTGCCACTTGAGAAATGGCTGCAAGCAGCCTTAGGAAGAATCACTTTTTGGGGGGAAATTTTTGTTTATGGGAATAATTAAAAATGTAATCAATTAACTCACGGAACATTGTATGGACCATACAATAATTTAACATGTTTCAGAAACCTCAGGGATATTGGTACGCATGTTATTGGGCCCCGACCAATGCCAATTTTACACTTTTCAATTGGGTTTAAATTAGTGGACTACGCCCACAGCGCGTGCATGTGACGACCGCGACGCAATGTCATGGATTTGAGCATGAGCAGGTGAGTAGGCCTTGGCCTACTTTGAGTTTGCGCTGGGATAATGTTTGCTGTGTCTATGCTGACAGGCTAATTAATCAGAGAGAAGTGCAACCAGAAACAAGCTAATAAAACGAAATACCCCTGCGTTCCTGCATCCTGACACCGTAGGGGCCTACTGGTCACCTTGAAACACCGACCAAACTTTTCAAAGCACACAAAAAACATGGACATGGTGAAGTCGGAGGAAAGCAGGTAACGGTACTTCAAGTCTCCAGTGATAAATGCAAACATCCATGCTAGCTTCCCCCCCCAAATGTGATCCTCATGAAACAACTGCATGCTGTTTCCTTAGTCTTGTTACATTTCACATTTGTAATGTCATTAAATGTGCTGAAAGAAATTTAATGCAGCCAGAAACATAACTACCAGTAAATGAAAGTTAAACGCACAAATAGAAAATATGAAAGAAAAAAAAGAATTTACTTACAGAAGAGCATTTTTTGTTGCAGGGTGGTTGTGGAAGGTGCAGGGAAAAGTCTGTTTCATGTTTCACTTTATGAATTGTTGTCCAAATGACGTATCCAGGGGTCTAAAAATAGCTACCGTACATTGTTAATCCTAGGAACTTAAGGGGTACTTCCCCCAGACACCCACTGGGGCATTGCCCCTTGACCCTACCAGGGGCCCCAACTAGGGATTCTAACCATCCTTGCTTGAGCGACCAATCCTACATGTAGCTCTAGTCTCAGCAATATAACCAGCAGGCTGGTGAGCTTGACCCTCTAATCAGCCAAGCTTTATTGACCAATCTTATCTCTAGTCCAGCAATGTGATTCAGCCAGTGAACGTGAGCTTCTAACCATCTAGGCACGAGTGACCAATCCTGTCTCTAGTGTCGGCAACATGAACCAGCAGATGAACTTGAGCCTCAAACCGCATCCAGGCTTGACTGATAAATCCTAGCTTTGGTCTCATCAGTGACATGTACTAGCTGGAGAACATGATTGAGCCGCTTACCATCTTGGAGTGAGTGACCAGCGATTCAGCAATATTAACCAACAGGTGGACTTTAGCCACTAAAAACTATCCATACATGAATGACAACTCCTGTGACCCCCCCCTTATGCCTGAAGCTGGCAACGGGGCCGGCAACGAGGCTGGCAACATGAACCATCATTTGAGCTTCTAAGCATCCAGGCCTGAGTGACCAATCCTAACTTTTGTTTCAGCGACATGAACCAGCGTGAAAATTTTAGTCTCTTATTACCATCTGGGCTTGAGTGAACCAATCCAGTGTCTCAGTGACATTGACCAATAGGTAGACTCTTGCCTTGGAAACCATCCAGGCTACTATACCATCCAGGCTTGAGTGACCAATCTTTGCTCTATGGACTTTTATAGAGATATCTCTTACACAGCAGGGAGTTGGTCTTCCAGTTTTTGGCTTCAAAAACAATTCAGTAAATTTGAAGCTATGAGCTAAATTGACTTTTGTTTCGGGAGTTATTTGTAAATGTGGACAGGATTTATCACTCGAGATTTAACAAATTTGATTATTATTTTCCTTTCATCAGTGCTGTGTTTAAAGTGGTTTGCTTTCATGGAGATGCAAGCACCTGGCTGAAGTGAGCATGGGTGAGCCACAGTGGTTGATTAGTGACCAATCCTAGCTCTTGTCTCAGCAACATCAACCAGCAGGTGGACTTGAGCTTCTAACCATCCAGGCTTGAGTGATCAATCAGTAGCTCTAGGCTCACAAACATCAACCAGTAGGTGAGCTTCTTCTGTACTTACGTGTATGGTTAATATCTCCTCCTTTATTTTATTTTCTTGTAGTCATCATCAATTATCACAATTTGTCTAACTTTTTGCCGTCAGCTCTTGTCATGTCTTTGATGTCTTACCCAATCTGTGTTTTTGTCTCGTAGTTGTTAGTGTTGTTGTTCTTGTTATGTATTGTCTTAAGGGCTTTTTTACAAGCCTCTGCTTATCCAACAGCCTCATGCTCTGCTCTTTTCTCTGCATTTGTACATGGACTACTTTTCTTAATCTTATAAATTCTGATGTTCTTTTTTCATTAAGTACATCGATTTTGCTAATTTCAATGTACCAACTTTTTTAATGTCTATGTATTTTCTTAAGCTTATCCATTTTGTCATTGAATTGAAGTTAAATGCACTAATAGAAAATATGAAAAAAAAAATTGAATTCACTCATAGAAGAGCTTTTTTTGCTGCAGGGTGGTTGTGGAAGGTGCAGGGGAAAATGATAAAGTCGAGTTCATGTTTCATGTGCGTTCATGAAGTGTTGTTTCAAATGACGTTTCCAGGTGTCTAAAAATAGCTCAAACCCAGGAGCTTAAGGGGTTACTGCCCAGCCAGAACCCCACTGGGGCATTGCTCCTGAACCCTACCAGGGGACCTAACTTGGGATTCTAACCATCCTTGCTTGAGCGACCAATTCTAGCTCTAGTCTCAGCAACATAACCAGCAGGCTGGGGAGCTTGACCCTCTAATCACCCAGGCTTTATTGACCAATCTTATGTCTAGTCCAGCAGTATGATTCAGCCGGTGAATGTGAGCTTCTAACCATCTAGGCACGAGTGACCAATCCTGTCTCTAGTGTCGGCAACATGAACCAGCAGATGAACATGAGCCTCAAACCATCCAGGCTTGACTGATAAATCCTAGCTTTGGTCTCGGTGACATGAACCAGCTGGAGACCATCCTGGAGTGAGTGACCAGCAATTCAGCAATATTAACCAATAGGGGGACTTCATCCACTAAAAACCATCCGTGCATGAATTACCACTCCAAGCTCTGTAGTCCCAGCAATACTAACGAGAGGTTGAACTTGAGCATCAAACCATACAATCTTGAGTCCCTAGCTGTAGTCTCAGCAATGTGCAGACCTGTCTCTGGGGGGAGGGGATCAGTAAGAAGCATAAGCATAAAAACTACATTTTGTTCTTGTGATATGCCCCCCCCCCAAGCTGATACTTTGGCCCCCCTTTATGCCTGAAGATGGCAACGGGGCTGGCAACATGAACCAGCATTTGAGCTTCTAAGCATCCAGGCTTGAGTGACCAATCCTAGCTTTTGTGTCAGCGACATGAACCAGCTTGAAAATTTTAGTCTCTTATTACCATCTGGGCTTGAGTGACCAATCCAGTGTCTCAGTGACATTAACCAGTAGGTAGACTCTTGCCTTGGAAACCATCCAGGCTACTATACCATCCAGGCTTGAGTGACCAATCTTAGCTCTAGTCTCAGCAACATGATCCAGTGGGTTTACTTGAGCCTCTAACCACCCAAGCTGGAGTGACCAATCCTAGGTCTGTGGACTTTCATAGAGATATCTCTTACACAGCAGGGAGTTGTTCTTCCAGTTTTGGGCTTCATAAACAAATCCAGTAAATTTGAAGCTATGAGCTAAATTGGCTTCTGTTTCTGGAGTCATTTGCAAATGTGAACAGGATTTATCACTCATCAGGCCTTTTTGATTAGAAGCTTAACCCTAACCGCCCAAGGGTTGCTGGACCTAACCTTCCCCAATCACGCGAACTTCAATACCTTGGAAAAAACACTCTTACCTCACAGTACCCAATCCCACAGACTTGAACAGTACCTCCTGCTACAACAGTACACAAACTCCAACAGGTCTTTACCTGTGTAATTTTGTTTGACTGGGTACAAATTTGATTATTCTTGTTTTCCTTTCAGCGCTGTGTTTAAAGTGGTTTGCTTTCGTGGAGATGCAAGCAACTGGCTGAAATGAGCATGGATCAGCCACAGTGGATGATAAGTGACCAATCCTAGCTCTTATCTCAGCAACATGAACCAGCAGGTGAGTGTGTACCTTTAACCATCCAGGCTTGAGCGCTCAATCCTAGCTCTAGGCTCACAAACATCAACCAGTAGGTGAACTTCTTCTGTACTTACGCGTATGGTTAATATTTCCTCCTTTATTTTATTATCTTCTCGTCATCATCAATTATTAGAATTTGTCTAACTTTTTGCTGTCAGCTCTTGTCATGTCTTTGATGTCTTACCCAATCTGTGTTTTTGTCTCGTAGTTGTTTGTGTTGTTCTTCTTGTTGTTATGTATTGTCTTAAAGGCTGTTCTGACAAGCCTCTGCTTATCCAACAGCCTCATGCTCTGCTCTTTTCTCTTCATTTGTACATGGTCTACTTTTCTTAATCTTATAACACTGTGAATTCCTGCTCGGTTCAAATGCAGTTTCTCGGTTAAAACTGGTGTATGCCGTCTAATCATTCAATTTAACTGTGTTCATTTTCACTTAAACTTGGGTAGCAAAAATGCAGGGTTAAAATGGGGTTGTTTTTGGAAACTGGTAAGGAGCTCTGCTCAGTAACTCTGCGGTCAGTGTTGTGGTTTATCAGCTCAGATAGCAGGGCCGGCTATTTGGTTAAAACAGAGGTCTTCTTGGGAATCACACTCTGCAGTCAGTTTTGTGGAGCATAATCCCCAAGGCCAGATGAGTTCCTTTGTGCGTGGCGATCGTACTGCATTAATAGGCTGCCCCGCCCTAATCCCTAACGGTATACTAAATAACTTTTAATCACCACTGATTGATACAAGCGAGTTCTTTGCACCCACACTCAGCACTTCATGGGCCTCTCCTATATTGAATGTATTGGTTTTTCAGGATACAGACATTTTATTTAACTCTTCGCAAATCCCTGCCGAACGATCGGGCCCTTCACGAACTGGCGGATGGAATGCAACATGCAAGCTTATGTATAAATGCGCCCGATCTTCCGCGTATTGTGAATATTTTTGCTACAAGCTCTCACGTCAGGCCAACCACCGAACCGCACAGTTCATTTAAACATGGCACTTTCGAACTGAACCGACCCACACTGTTAGGTTTGGATGTTCAGCTTTGATATGACATGGCATTGACAGCAAACGAAATGCATGCAATTGCAAGAAACGTTGAGAAAAAACAGACAATGGAAACAGGATAACAAGTTATATATACCCGCACTGGCTTGGGGCAGTACAATGCACACGTGCACAAACATGTACATGTACAGTAAATTTAAGTGGCCCCGCATCACCTGATGCCAGAGAATTCAAAATCAACTACTTTGGACACAGGTACCGTTTTTATCCATTCAATTCATTGCTTTATATGTGAAAATTCAGTGAATTTATCGTGTAAAGTTACAATGAACATGTAGGTATGGCATTTCGGCCGCATTACAATACTAAATTCTCACTACATTTGTGCTTACGTATATTCAGAAAAATATTATGCATGCAAATTTCCAAGATGCACGCCCTTACGTTTCATACTTGGCCAATGAAGTTAGAAATAGACTTTCAAAATGAATTTGGATTGGATGCTGATCGCAGTCGGTCTGGCGCTCGATATCAACGGCAACTCCAGGAGAAAATATAGTTTTAGGGCCATTCGCGTAGAGGTACGACCCAATTTGCATGTGATGTCTCTCTCAGTCTTGCTATTGGCTGAGACAACAAAGAAAAGGATGTTCTAAGCTTGGGGACGGGAGGATTGAGAGATTTCTAACTAGGAGTTTGGCGTAGACTGTAGATCAAAAAGTACAATGTAAGGTTTCATTTGAAGGTGAGAATGAGTAATTCCTCGACTAAAAATCTACTGACGACCGGCCAACACAAGCCGGTTGAGGTGATCGGCGCTGATCGCCACCCTCCGCAATATTGGTTCATATCCGCGTCCTACCCTGTGCACCTTTTTGTCTGCCCCGGCCCGTGCACGTGCAGAAAAGGTATCGTTTTTATTTGATCAATTCATTGCTTTATTTGTCAAAAATCAGTGAATTTATCATTTACCAGGTGCGGAAATGCCTCCACGTGCCAATACATTGAAGCCAATTTCCAACTTGTGGAGCGTCAAAGAAAGATGATTGACATTTCCCCCCTAACCGCTCCTTTATCAGGTAAAAAGTGGATTTACCCAACGGGACTCTGTGGTTTGTAGCACACCATCTCTCTACTGTTAAAACACGGTTAAAATGGGCGACTGTTCGTTTGGACTGCTTATGGATCAGGAGAGGATTAAGGCTTGAATAACAAAGGGTGGTGGGTTCAGTTGAAACACGGTTAAAATGAGGTGAATATTTTGGCTTGATATGTGCAGTTAAACCGGGTTAAAATCGGCTGGAATATTTTTTAACCGAGAAACGACATTTAACCCTATTTTAGCCGATCTAAGTTTCATAGTGTAAATTCTAATGTTCTTTTTTTTCATTAAGTACATAAATCAGGAAAAAAGTTATTTTCATCCATTTTGCTAATCTCAATGTACCAAGTTTCTTTAATTCTATGTATTTTCTTTAGCTTATCCATTTCGAGAATTTCTGTGTACCTTGTTTCCTTAATTATCAACATAATTTTTTGTTTTTAAAAAGAGTATGGGATGAATGTCTCCTTGAATTGAATTAAGCTTAAGCCTCTGATCAGCAAGGCCTGATAGGCAATCAATCGTAGTGCTGTATGCAGTCTCAGCAACATGAACCAGCAGGTGAGCTTATGCCTCTAAAACTATTCAGGCTCTATTCTCAGCGACATAAACCTGCAGCTCCTCACGTCGTCAAAACCGTCACCGTTCACCTCGACCCCTGATTGTCAGAAAGCAATAATTGCCCACTTGACTACAGCACCAGCATATGCAGACTTCAGCCAACCCTTTATCCTACATACAGATGCTAGTCTCACTGGACTCGGAGCTGCACTTTATCAGCTCCAGCAGCTCCAGCATGTCCAGGCTGGCAAGGAGCGGGCTATGGCATACGCTAGTCGGGGCTTGTCCAAGAGTGAGAATTACCCCGCTCACAAGCTAAAATTTCTTGCTCTCAAGTGGGCAGTCACAGAGAAGTTTCACTTTTACCTACATGGAAACCAGTTCAATAACCCCTTGACATATGTGCTGACAACTGCAAAGCTGGATGCCACTGGTCATCGCTGGCTACATGCTGCTGCACTTTCTGCATAATACAAGTAATTTCACATTGGATTACAGCAAGGGAATTAAGCATTTGATGCAGATGTCCTACCTCACCGTCTCCACTCTGCTCCGGCAGAAAAGGACACCATGGAGACATGAATGTTTCAGGCTGTTATTAGTTCCCAGGGTGTGAACTTGACTGGGGAGTCCCCTACCCTGCATACTCCGTTGGTTCAAGGTACTTGCTTTGCAAAGCAGTGCCGTGCCCTCTGCTATTGACAATCCTCCCTTGTGGCATGGGCAGAGCTGTTCACCCAGGGTAACCATGGAGGAACTATCAGTGGAGTGATCCTCTTTTGGCAAGAGTTGTCAGATACAAAGAAAGTGGTCACCCCCCCTGACAGAGAACAAAAGCGGTCTGAAGATCGTGATGTCCTCTTCCGTCCGCATCAGGAGCGAGATGGTGAAAAACTTTTTCAGTTTAACTCCTCCCCAAACCTCACCATGATATGTGGTTTTGAAGGCACTCCACGGCGAGGCTGGTCAGTTTGGTCGTGAACGCACCTTGGATCTTGTTCGTTCAAGGTTTTTTGGCCCCACGTGGCTGATGACATTGACAAGAGAATACGAACATGCTCTAGCTGTATTTGGGGGAAGCTGCCACCAGCTGCCATACATACTGCACCTCTGGTAAACATTAAAGCCAGAGAACTGATGGAGCTTGTGTGCATAGATCATCTTTCTCAGAAGTCATCTGGTGAGAACCAGTCAAGCATCCTTGTCATCACTGATATTTGGTACAGATATGCACAAGCCATTCCTGTTCCAAACCAGACAGCAAAGACTACAACCCGAGTCCTCTCCAACACCTTCATTGGACACCATGGTTTTCCAGGTCGTCTACATTCCGACCAGGGAAGATATTGAATCAGAGGTGATGAAGCAGCTATGGCAAGTAACCGGCATAACTAAGAGTAGAACCATGCCATATCACCCCCAAGGTAATGGCCAAGCAGAACGGTTTAATAGGACACTCTTCGAAATGCTTGGTACATGTACACTGCCTGAGGACAAGAAAGCTGCCTGGCAGAAGTATGTGCAGTGTTCTCCATAGGCTGTTTTAGCAGGGCGGATCGCCCTGCCAAATTTTGGGCCGCCCCGCTAAAATTTTGCCGCCCTGCTAAAATTTGTGCCGTCCTGCTATTTTTTTGAGTAGCATATTTTTCCCCGAATGTCTGCTTTCTCAGGATTTTAATAAACAAGAGGTTCACCGTAGTTTGTGGATCGAGTTCGAGTTGACTGACGACGCTTATGGTGCACTGACAATGGTTATGCATAGTCAACCTCGTGTCCCGAAAAATCATTGCATATGTTTTGTACATGTACATTGTATTGCGCAAGCGTGTACATGTACAAGCAGTGAATGTGACTGGTACCCGTGGTGCAACATTGCTTTGCGGAGTGTGTGCGGGCGCCAGTGGAAGGACCGTGCCATGCCTGATGAGCGGCCCCCACGCTCTGCTCCGATGGAAGCGTTGCTTCATTTTTATGACGTGAGCTGGAAATTGTAAACTTATCTTTGCCTGAACATATTTCTTTTGTCCTTTTTTATTCAAGGGCACATTTTGAGGCTTGTTTTAACTCTACCTTTTCACAATCAACTGATCATTGAGAAAACCGCATGCTCTGCTCATCTCAAGCATGTCTCAAGTCACTAACATGAGGTTCTGCTCAAAATGCTCCAGAAATTTAAGTAGTTTCATCATAAAATCTCTCGATGAAGAAATTCCTCCTGAACAATATCCTAGCCAATATTTCACGTTGTATATGCAATCAGATTTGGGGCCAAATTACAGACAAAAGTGGACTGGAAATTGCCTCAGAATGTACCACAGAACATCTAGAATCCAAAAGTTGTCCCCGGACCCCACGCCTTAAGGGCTTTGGCTTCGTGCTTGCTATTTTGTCTACTGCCCTGCCAAAATTTTCGGCTGTGGAGAACACTGATGTGGCACCTCTGGTTCATGCCGACAATTCAGCAAGGAATGACACCACATGGATTTCCCCCTTAATTTCCTCATGTATGGGAGGCACCCAGACTTCCTGTTGGCATTGCCCTTGGCCTGGAACCTAGACAACCATCCAAAGTATCTCACAGTGTGTATGCAGACCAACTTTGGGAACACCTGTCAGCTGCTTACAAGGTGGCATCTGCTCATGCAGGCAAGTATGCAATGAAAAACAAGGTTCAATACGATCTGAATCTGACAGCTGCAGTGCTGCATCCAGGTGACCGAGTCGTGGAGAAAGTGGTTGCACCAACAGGCATCTACAAAATATCTGATAGATGGGAAGAGAATGCATACAGGGTAGTAAAACGGGTTAATCCTGAAACCTCAGTGTAAGTGGTGGCGCAAGGTGAGGGTTTGACTCAAGTACAACGTCAAAATTTGCTCTTGCCTTTGAATTCTTTGCCTCTGTAAATTCCCGTAAGTCATTCAAACAGCCCCCCCCCATCAGGTGAGAAGTCTGACCCACATCGATCTTCCTCTGTAGACTCAGACAATGGAGTGGTACGAGCAAGATACATATTGGAGAGTTACACTGCAGAGAATGCTCCGCTTCGGAACACTGAAACAAAGACCGCTCATCGATGAGAATTTTCTAATGTGCAAAATTGTATCACAGTCAGGAAACATGCCAGATTGGAAAGCCAAAGTAGACGTTCTTTGTTCCATTTTGGATGATAAGTCATGCAAACAAACGAACCAAAGAAATGTGTTTGACAGCAATAATTGGCATTATCTGCGGAGGGTAAATTGATGTCTTGTGTGTTAACAAAGATCAGACAAAGGTGATATTAGTGAATGGATGTGTTGGAAGTGGGTCACAAAACCTGTAGGTTATTTTGAGAGATAAAACAGTGATTTCTATTTTCCTGTGTCGGAAGTTGGGACGACATTCAGAAAGGAGGCAAGAATGTAATAAGACAAATTTGTGCCCCCCATTTTTTTTTTTAGTCCTAACTCCCCCAGAATTAGGCCATACAATTTCTTAGAAATGTGTGGGTTGCTTGGCAAAGCACAGGGCAAGCAGGTTGGTAGCAGAACCTACAACCAACAGCAAGGGGAGGAGCGGATAACTTCAGTGGCCAGTGACCTTCCACTTCACTTGGCTACTGGACTGAACAGAGATGGTTCTGTGATTTCTCCTTCCATCGAACCTGCCATACTTACAAATTCATCCCTGTCCTGCTCTAGGCAAAGACATTACCAGAGTAAGCCTATTGAGCTGCACATGCATATACATGTTCTGCTGGACAGTGTGTGGCTTGGACCAGAGCCACATGAACACCATTCCCACACCTAGTCAAGGGGACGGAGAGACTGTGCATTTGGACCCTGAACATCATCTGCATTAATAGCCCAACACGTCTTTGTCATCCCTTCAAGCCCTTTTTACTGCAAGTCCTTCTACTGCAAGCTCTACAGCTACATGTACTTGCCAAGTCAAGACAAGCCAAGTCCAGTCATCCCCAATTCAAAGCGCAGATTATCTACAAGCTAGACCCTTTATTTGTTTTCATTGTTAATTTCATTGTTAAATGGAATCCCTGAGTTTTTCTTATTATTAAATATGTATTCTCTAAAGTGAGGATATTTGTATTTGTCGTACAGCGTACTTTTCACCATGTTCGCTATCTTAGCCGGAAACGAATTAATTCTCACTGGTTGGCTTATAATGTGTGGCTCCAACCCACGACCCTGGGATTCGCCCCTTCGCGCCGTAAAAATTGAGATCCTCAGCCCACTTTTCAGCTATTATTCTCGGCCCACGCTCGAGCGAACACAGTGAAAGAAGGCAGACCCTGGCTCTTGTATATATGGTAATTGGTCTTTGTGCGTAGTCCAGAAATGAAAAGACCGATTTTGCATCATAATCACCAGCTTCACAATAGTCCCCACTTTGAAAAGAGGCAACGGGAATGTGGAATGGTGAGTAGAGCCGCATACCACCAAACAATCAGCCTTTTCACTGTGTAATTCAAAGCGTGCAGAGCACGCAGGGCCACAAACCAAGAATTTGCGGTTTGGCAGGTGGCCTTTGTGGCCAAGCGAGGCTGGAATTTTTGTAAGTCGGCTTTCGGGAAAAAATTCCCGTCGTCAAGGGGTTATAAGAGTCCCATGCTCTAGTGAGCTTAAGCCTCTGACCATCAAGGTCTGAGCAACCAATCCTAGCTGTGGTCTCGGCAACATGAACCAGCAGGTGAGCTTAAGCCGCTAAAACTATTTAGGCACGAGTGACCAATCTTAGCTCTACTCTAAGCAAAATGAACCAGTTGGGTGATCCTGAGCCCTCCAATCGTACTGGCTTGATCAACTAATCCTAGTTTAATAGTCTCAGCGACGTTAACCAGCAGTGGGACTTCAGCCTCTAAGCCATACGTGCTTGAGTGACTAGCTCTAGTCTCAGCAACATGAACCAACAGGTCGGCTTGAGTCACTAAAACCATCCAGGCATGAGTGATCTATCTCAGCTCTGTAGTCTCAACAACATGAGTCAGCCAGTCAACTTGAGTTTCTTACCATCTGTCTTTTAATGACCTATCCTACTGGTAGCTTTAGTCTCAGCAACATGAACCAGCAGGAGAACATCAACAGTCTGAGCTAGTGACCAATTCTAGCTCTATAGTCTTAGCGGCCTGAACCAGCAGGTGAATTTAAGACTGTAGTTTTGAATGACCAATCCTAGTTCTTAGCTTTTCACAGAGAGATAATTTTCACAGCAGGAAGTTGTTTTTTTTTCCGAGTTTTGACTTCAAGAACATCTCCTGTAAAGTTGGAGCTATATGAGCTAAAATGTTTTGTGTTTCTGGAGCCATTTCCAAACGTCAACGGCCATGGCTTGAAATTTGTCACGGATTTAACAAATATTCTTGTAATTTGTTTCAGTGTTGGGTTTACTTTGGTCGACCTTCATGGAGATGCCATTGACTGGCTAAAGGTGAGCCATGAGGGATTCTTTTAAAAAACCATCAGAAATTTTATGTACATTCTTCATGTATGTTTGATGTTGTGAATAGTGTAAATAGCTTTATCATTGATTCGATACCTTGTGCATTGTGGTCCTTTGAGGCAAGAAAATTGAACCTTATCTAGAGAAGGGTGCCAAAGAACAAACCCAATGAAGTTTCAGCTCAGTGGATACTGTACATATCTTGCCCAGAAAAAAAATTCTTGGATTTGGATTTCAAATCAAAAGTTTGTGGCTCATGATTGAATTATACTCGAATTTGAGCATCTGAGACACGTTCTCACAGTCACTCGAATGCAGGTATGCAATATCACACACCGAACAAAATAAGGTACATGTAACTGATGATTGCTTGTGTCGGGTCAATGGTTGTGGATGTCCAATGGCAATTTTGATGGAAACTGCCTTCTTTCATTGTTTCCTTCAAAATGACAGCTTGCTAGAAAGAAGAATTTCACGGGGGGTTTAGTTCCATAGCCACCTTTCAACAAGTAATTTTTTCAAAAATTAGTTCATCAGTTATTTTTTTTGATAACTGCAAATGATGGACTACACCTGAAAAAAATGTGTAACACTCCATTTGTAGGCAGCCAGAGGTTTGACAAGAAGATTCCTAAAAAATTAACTAAATTTGAAAACATGGTTTCCACAAATTGGCAGGATGTTTTGATTTAAAGCATTGATTTTTAATCGTGATTCAAATGACCAAAAAACAGCATTAAAAATCAAGAAAATTATGCTATATGTTTCATGAAGACTTCAGAAATCTTTTTGTTTGATATTTAAAGAACCAGGAAATAGAAGTATTTTAATAAATTTTACTAAAAACCCTCAAAATTATATCTTTGGGTTTCAATTAACCTCATTAAGAATTTTTGCTTCCAATTTCAATCCATATTTCGAAGTTTTTTATGCTAATGCATATTTGCATATTCATGAACAGAACTATGATGTCATCCAAGGCACTGAATCTCAACATTACACTGATTTGTGCACAGAAAATCTCTAGATTTTTTTAACCACTGCTATGGCAAATTTTATTTTTTTTGGCAATTTATTGCTGTGTAAGTATATGGCAATAATCCAGTAAAAATCCATTTCACAAAAACGTTCCCAAATTTGGGGTTCACTATTTGAACATGAAAACATGTAACCTGAACCATGTCTTCCTGATTTACATCAAAGCAAAAGCGCCCTCACTTGGCCATGACACTTTGGCAATTTTTAATGTTTGAAAAAGTGCACCATTCAGTTCACGTAACTGAAAAAAAAGTCAAACAGTCTTCATTCATGGAAGAAGAGTACAGAGATATGGTACACAAAAAGTGATTCTAAGAAAAATTCACTTCCTTGTTCCTTTAAATGAAGAATTGGCTGAATTTTATCATTTTGATTCTTTTAAAACAACGTAATCTGAATTCAGCTCATGGGTGTAATCATGCGCATATATAATTTTTGTCTATTATGTGCCCACTGGGCTTTATTCACAAAATGCCTGTTTTGGATTGTGTTCCCTGAATCCACTTCATTAATCAATTTACTGAGGCCAATTGAAATGAAATCTTCATTGTGCATGCATGATGTAACATATATGATTTGCATAAGAATGGACATTGATTGAAGCAACAGTATCTCCCAGGGTTCTCATAGTTGATAGGTTGTTCAGCCTTCAAAAAAGACAGTTGAAAAGTCAGCACATATGAACTTAAAAGAAACCTGAAGCTTTGCATTGAAACTTCCAAAGATGAATGGCCCAAAGCAAGGTTGGATATGGCTCTATTTTGAGAGAAAAGGAGTGGCTGTTAACTAAGACTATGAAAACCAAGAAATCAAGTCGTAAGATTAAAATGCACTTTGCAGAATGCCAGATGAGAAACTTTACATGCAGCTCCCATAGCAGTCATTTTCGTACAGTGGTCTGTGATAAGGAGTGTTTTGGATAATTCTATATGTGGTTAATTTGAGAACAAAATGCTTGGGACACTTCCAACATATGAGTTACAAGAAATGCAAAAAATCCGCTTCACATAAAAAAATCTGACTTTTGCTTAAAAAGGATGATTTTTAACAACCCTGCAAATTCAATTGTTAGCCATATTGCCAAGAATCTTGCTCTTTTTTTTCAAATGATTTAATGTAACATAATGCTCTAAAGAGACTAACGACATTTTTTTCTCATCTATGCAGGCAAAGGAACATCATTGAGCCAAGCAGGGTGAAGTGGTTCCTGTCTACCGTGGTCCTTGGAGGGGCTTCACCTCACAGACTTGGCCAGTACAAAGGGGGTGCTGCAAAGCTCAAATATTAGATTTGCAGAAAAAGTATCCAGCGTTGTCCTAACATAGTAAACAGGATTTCAGGCTTGCAATGTAGATATTTTTAGCCAAAGGAAAAAGCAAATTTTGCAAAAGGCTTTTGTATCAAGGGTGTATATTTGTCTCTAGAAAAAGAAGTAATCTTATTTTAAAGCATAGCTGCAATGCAATATGTTTGAAAACAATTTCTTGGGAACTTTGTAAGCTTGTTTGATGTGTTTTTACATTGCTGTTTGGTTACATTGGAAAGTGCAACTTTTTAACACTTGAAATTATCCAAGCTTTCCTGGACAACTGAGGGCGCTATTGCCGTGAAGTCCAGTCTGATAAAGGGATTAATGTTTGCTTATTGCTATGAACAAAAACAATGAATCAGCAAAGAGGAGAAATTTGTGTCCTGCAAAATCTACAAAAATAAAGGACTTCTTTTGAGTACAAACCATGCAACATTGAGGCTTTCTTCCTGGGATGATGTTACACTTTTACTATGAATATGGAAATGTTCATCAGCATAAAAACCTAAAAGACAGTAAATTACCCTTTGGAATACTGAAAGGAAAGTCAGAAATCAGGTCAACTGAGAAAAAGAGGATGCATTTTGAAGGTTTGTATTCAAACAAGTTGATTGCAGCTACCCTTCAAGTTGGTTTCTAAAAGTTATCATTTAGTTTACCAAATAATCAGTATTTTGCATTCTGTGCATTAGATAGACTTAAAATCTGTCAAAATGGCGGCTGTGTATAAATGTGGATAGGTTAGAACTCTTTGAAAGCTGGGCCAGTATTTCTCGAAATTTTCAATTTTTTTTCTTGATTGTCGAGTTTTTTCAAAATGCAAAAGCAGGTATTGTAAATTCCTGATATTCCAAGTTACCAATAGCTGGAACAAGAGGCTTGTTACTGCCAAATTTTCTCAGAGATGCCTCTGATTGAAAGAAATTTCCATGTCCACCGGATCTTTCTCGAAGTGATGTTACTTTACACCATTTGATTTTTTTCTGACAGATACATGTACATAATATTAAAATGAATATTTTGAAGCAGTTAGTATAGAAGTGCTTACACTTGATTGACGCATTAATTTATATTAAACTGAATACATCAAATTCGGTATTTATCGGTCTGTTTCTACCCTCATTGGTATGCTGTTTCTGCCGTGTGTTTGCATATTTAAATTTTATTTAAATATATGCAGATTAGGTGTGTCCTCTGACCTTTTTTGAAATTGCGCAATCCTAACCTTTAAATATAAGTTCCGAATTATTTCTTTCGAAGAGGCCTGTGGCCTGGTGGTTAGCTAGCTGGCTGCCAGGCCAGGGGATCCCGGTTCAAATCCCGGGGTCCCCGGGAAAAGGAGGTTTTTTTTTTTTTTTTTTTTATATACTAAGTTTTTTAACAAAATTGTGCATGCCCACCTGGAATTGAACCCAGGTCCTTGTGCATTGCAGTTAGTGTCCTTAACCGCTATGCCACGGCACTTTCTTGAAGAAATGTGTTCGTTTCTAAATGTTAAACCTTCCATTGTTTGGACTTAGAATATTTTTCAGCCAAACTCTGTACTGGAGATAGGCAAGGGTGGAAGGCCTAGGGGCTGGAAGTCTGAGAGCTGATAGGAAGAATAGAGTGGATGGCTGAGGGCTTGGGACTATCAGTATTAGAGGTCTAAGGATCCCATGGGGTTGAAGGAGGACATAGCTTCTTAATGTTCCATATTGCTTAGTGGGTTTATTGGAGCCCTTATAGGATGAAGACTAAAAGGCTCTAAGAGGAAACTTTATATAAGGAGCTTGGAAGATGTTTCAGACTGGCAGGGCTTAGGATGGGGCTGCTGTGTAAAATCTAAAGATAGGAAACAGATGTAACTCTGGCAGTGTAAAATGGTTGAGATTGGGGGAATGTGCCAAGTGGCAAAGTACAGTACTACACTTTCACAAATAGAATTAAACAAAACAGTTCTGTTAGTTTAAACATTTATTTCATAAAAAAAACAGAATGATTGAAAAGGTTCGGATACATAGTAAAAGTTTGATAAATACCCCTGGAAAGGCATATTTCCACAGCAAGCTAAAAATGTGCAAACCAAGCAAATTTCTGATTTAAAATTTGAGATAATTAAAATTGGAAAGGCTAATAATTAAAAGACTTGCACTAGGAAAATACAAGGCCACATAGAACCATTTCCAGGGGGTGATGACAAACTTGTAACAGTGAGGTTTGGAATGGCCACTGGGTGGGCTCATCATGGTTAATGGGCGACAGAACTGGTATTTTGTCTGAATGGGGAAAAGGGAGATTTTAAATGTGCAAAACACTGTTCACCTTTTAAAAGCATGCAGTGAAATTTCCTAGTGCCCTTGATTGTAGTCTTCCTGATGGGGACTGTTTTTATGGTACAAATTCGTCGGGTCAGTGCTAAAAGGTCGTTACAGCAATTTAAAAAAAAAAATCCAAGGGCCATACTCTGAGCACGAAGATTGGGTTTTGGTCCCTACTTGATTCCTCAACTTTCCCCCTTGAATATTTATCTGGGTTGTATTGTAACACACAGGATGCGTTTTTTTCTTTTATTTATTTATTATTATTTATTTAATATTATTATTTGTTTAATAGAATAGTCTTGTTCAATAAGGACCGTTTAATGCAATTCTTCAGAGAGGACCTTTTATCACAGACCCAACGAATTAGAGTTTCTGAAGTACAGCATCGTGATAACCTAATGAGTTCATTTTGGGGAGTCAGGTTGGCATTTTGATACTTCCCTCGCCTACCACCTCAGTGACCCAGGCTCAAATCTTGTCTGAGCTGACACGTGGATTGGGTTTTTGGTCCCTACTTGATTCCTCCACTTTCCCCCTTAAATATTTATTTCGGTTTTTCATCCCAATTGTAAAAATTTAATATCCCCATCGCCCATGAAAAAAATGGCTGTGCAACTGTGATAATATCTCCTTGTACTGGCTGCAGTTGATGATGGTCTATTGAAAATTATTCCAAGGAGATTACTTGAACATGGCTGCTATTCATAAATGGCTCTACTGTTATTTTTGCTGTATCTATTCATCCAATGAACGTTCAGCGCTTATTACAGGATGAATATGAAGGGCAAGAAGAGGAAAATAAATCCTCAGTTTTTAGAGGTTGTGGGCTTTGGTAGGATTCGAACCCCGGCCGCTGCGGTGGAAGATGAGGAAAGAGCTATCACACTAACCCGACTCCCCAAAAATGTTTTTGAAGCAAGAAATATGCACAAACATGAGAGAAAATGTGTCATGATAACATTACTTGGAGTGGTTGTTGATACTTGCAATCTGACCAAGTACTTTAATATTTTGAATAGGAAAATAACTTTTTCAGTCATGAATTTGGGAGAAAGTATTAATAATGGAAAGAGTTCCATACACCAACACTGCTAATTTGGAACAGGTCAATTAGCCATCGGGAAGCAATACAGTCCTAACAATTCAAATTTTGCAGGGAAAATATGAAAGCATTTAAAACTTGGAATTTCCTGGCTTCACCTAGTAGAGTTTGTGCACATGGTTTGTATGGAACTCTTTTCCACTACAAATGCACAGAGACCTTCTCCATCATGAGGGTGGCAGGGGCGTAAATCTGTGGGGGGGGGTTGTTGAACCTTCTCAGTAAGAGGTCCTTCAGAGTTAGCAGATTATCTTATTATAACAGGAATCTTGTATTAACACGAATGAAAACAAGAACAAAATGACTGGAACCTAAAATATTGTGGTACCAGCAGATTTTAATACAGTGGTCTCATTAAAGGGGTTCGACTGTGTAACCGCCCTTCCCTTTTTGATGGGGGATGCTCTCATTGGATTACACCCCTCCGACAATTTTGAGCTGTGACAAAAAAGGCAAGTTTCGAGGTATTTCCCAAGCTTCCCTACAGCCCAAATGTATTCAGTGGTGCAAGAAATGGGAGTGCAGCCCATTTTGTTTTGATGTAAGATGAAGTGGTTTAAGCATTTTGAACAGCGCCCTCAGTGTCCAGAGATGCCCCCCCCTCCAAATTTTCACAGATCGTTGTTTTTTTAATTTTAATGTTCAAGTCATCGGCAGGTTTCCCACACAGGTTTACTTGTATAAATATGGTGCATATCGCACCACGAATGGCACTCCCAGTGTCCAGCAGAGTCCAGTAACCGATCCCCAAACAAATCATCCCCTCGTCCCCAGCACAGATTTACGTCACTGTAAGGTGGTAACAAGGAACTGCAGTCTTTTCCTTGCCTGCATGAACCACTGCTTCAGATCCTGATGTGGAAACTCTTCCTCAGTGACACAGGCGAGGACTGGCATCAATCTTAGTTACTCCCTCTCCTTTGCGTAAATCGTCCCCGGGACGTTCTGTGGGATCTTGTCCTCCAACGTGCTTCTCTCCAGATTGAAGGAGGTGAGGGCGCTGTTCCCATCCGCACCATAGATCTGGTTCTTCTTGGGCATATGCACAGCTTTCATGCGACGATATCTAAGGAAGAAATCAATCACAGAAGAATGAGCTCAGCTGCAGCAGAAACAGGTATTTTTGAAAAAATAATCCTCTTTTGCTGGTATGAGGCCCCAGCAGGACCAATAGAGGGCGCAATATTCTTACATGTAGCAAAGCAGGCTCCTTTGGTGGGAACTGCACTTTGCTGGTTCACAAACAACTATGAAATGCACACATACGTTACAATCACATTACTAAGAAAAATGGGCACTTCCCACCAACATGGCTCTTTTTAGCCATTGAGGGGGTGCTTCTGCTCAAGATGGATAGGTCAAAGTTCAACAACAGAATCTCTGTCCAGTTGTATTCAAATGACCACATCTTTATCAGTAGCAGGGCTACTGTAACAAGTGAGGTGTCAAAATATCAGGGAGGAAACACTATACTTGATTTCTGTTGGATTCAAAGTGCTAAAGGTACAGTCCATCATTTGCAGTTATCCAACTAAGTAACTGACCAAATTTTTGTGAAAAATATACTTCATTTAAAAATGGTTATTGAACTTCACTCCCTGTGATGACAGTTTTCCAACCAAGCTGTCATTATGAAAAACAACAACAGAAGTCCGTTTCCAACGGTGCGTCTAATAAGCAATTTTGGAAACCTGACATAAGAAGCATGCGCAGGGGTTGTGACGAGACACTTGTGCGCAGTCACTGAAACGCATTGTATTTTGGTTTAGTGCATGACATTATGCAGGTGGATTGTGTGTGAGAACGTGTCCCAGATGCTGACTTCAGGTGCAATTCAAATCATGACTCGGTGACTTTTGATCTGAAATCAAAATCCTAGAATTCTTTGTCTCAAAAATGTACTGTATTCACTGGGCTGAAACTTCATCAGGTTTGTTCGTAAATATCATTTTTAAACTTTGTGTAATTTTGTTGCCTCAAGGAACATACATGTAACCCACAAAGGATCGGACCAATGATGGACTGTACCTTTAAATGTAGGGTCTCCTCCTAAAGGTGACACTTTTCTGTGATGCCAAAAGCGACATAAATGGCGTCACTCTTACCTGCTACAATTCATGATGTAAGCCCTGTGTCGTTAACATCGGAGATTTCAACGCTGGTCAGACCAGTCGCTCCAGAATGCGGGATGTGTTAGCCAGACTTAGCGGTACGGTACGCTCACCTGACAAAAGGAAAAAAATTAACATGTCAAGTAAAGGCAACCTTTTTTAATAAAATGCTTTTGAGTAAAAGTTTCAACAGAAAGGCGGATCCAGAACCCAACTTTTTTTAGGGGGGGAGGACTGTTTGAAACTTTTAAGTTCATGTACATATTTTGCTACAATCTGGAGCTTTCAAAACACTTTTGGAAGAAAGAGAACTGAAATTAAACCCCCAAAAATTCCCCTCAATGTCTTGAATCTTAAATTTGGCTCTCCTTTTGGAGGAAGAACTAAGCCTCCACTGCTTCCCCAACAACCCCTGGATCCGCCCTATGCACCCGTTGGTTTCAGATTGTATTTAGTCACTGCTAAATCTATGAAGCCATTCAGCACTCGACAGAGTAGGGAGTAACAGGATGGGTGGGTTCTTTATATGTTGGGTCTCTTAGAAACATTGAAACTATTTGGTGATGCTTATATTTTAATACGAACCAAAAGACCGCATAAATCACATGACACTCTTACCTATTATCATTCATGACGTAAGGCTGAGTATCTTCAACAAAGGAGATTTCAGCGCTGATCAGTCCATGCATTCACACTATGACCCGGGATTGGCAAGCTAACGTTTCCAGTGTGTTCTGAATCTAACAACAGAAAAAATCACCAAAAAGGAGAAGTAAGATTTTTTAAATATCGAATGCTTCTGAAAGGTTTCAACCAAAGGGCAGATCCTGAACCACATTTTTGGGGGAAGGAGGGGGACTTTTTGAAACTTTTTTTTTTTTGGGGGGGGAACTTTTTGAAACTTTTAAGTTCAAGTACAGTTGCAATCATTTTGCTACATTTTTGGGACTTTCTACACATCTGGAAGGGCGAGAACTGAAACTGAGCCCCAGAATTCCCTTCAATTTCTTCAATCTTAATCTTGTTGTGCCCTCTTTCTGGAGGGCAAATGAAACCTCCATGGCAACTGCCAACCCCTTGGATCCGTCCTTGCAACCGTACTGCATTATCTCAGAAAATTCTTTCACTTCAAAATTTCGGAAACTACTGCAATCAGCAGGGCAGGGAATAACAGGCTGAGTGGGTTCTGATTGGTACAGAGACTGGTGAGTAAGGCAAAATGTTGAGAGAACCAAAATCATAATGACTTTTCTTGTTGTCTTGTGAGGCAAGAAAAAAAGAGGGGATTTTACTTACTGTACAAGGGTACTGATGCCAGAGGATGAGCCCACAGGAAGGGGACCAACCACACAGTGATGCCAGAAGATGAGTCCACTAGGCAGGGGTCCAATCACACAGTGATGCCAGAAGATGAGCCCACAGGTACAATGTAGGGGACCAACCATACAGTGATGCCAGAAGGTGAGCCCACAGGAAGGGGACCAACCACACAGTGCTGCCAGAAGATGAGTCCACTAGGCAGGGGTCCAATCACACAGTGATGCCAGAAGATGAGCCCACAGGTACAATGTAGGGGACCAACCACACAGTGATGCCAGAGGATGAGCCCACAGGAAGGGGACCAACCACACAGTGATGCCAGAAGATGAGCCCACAGGAAGGGGACCAACCACACAGTGATGCCAGAAGATGAGCCCACAGGAAGGGGACCAACCACACAGTGATGCCAGAAGATGAGCCCACAGGAAGGGGACCAACCACACAGTGATGCCAGAAGATGAGCCCACAGGAAGGTGACCAACCACACAGTGATGCCAGAAGATGAGCCCACAGGAAGGGGACCAACCACACAGTGATGCCAGAAGGTAAGCCCACAGGAAGGGGACCAACCACACAGTGATGCCAGAAGATGAGCCCACAGGAAGGGGACCAACCACACAGTGATGCCAGAAGATGAGCCCACAGGAAGGGGACCAACCACACAGTGATGCCAGAAGATGAGCCCACAGGAAGGGGACCAACCACACAGTGATGCCAGAAGGTAAGCCCACAGGAAGGGGACCAACCACACAGTGCTGCCAGAAGATGAGTCCACTAGGCAGGGGTCCAATCACACAGTGATGCCAGAAGATGAGCCCACAGGTACAATGTAGGGGACCAACCATACAGTGATGCCAGAAGGTGAGTCCACAGGAAGGGGACCAACCACACAGTGCTGCCAGAAGATGAGTCCACTAGGCAGGGGTCCAATCACACAGTGATGCCAGAAGATGAGCCCACAGGTACAATGTAGGGGACCAATCACACAGTGATGCCAGAAGGTGAGTCCACTAGGCAGGGGTCCAACCACACAGTGATGCCAGGAGATGAGTCCACTAGGCAGGGGTCCAATCACTCAGTGATGCCAGAAGATGAGCCCACAGGTACAATGTAGGGGACCAACCACACAGTGATGCCAGAAGGTGAGCCCACAGGAAGGGGACCAACCACACAGTGCTGCCAGAAGATGAGTCCACAGGTACAATGTAGGGGACCAACCACACAGTGATGCCAGAATCTGAGCCCACAGGGAGAGGACCAACCACACAGTGATGCCAGAAGATGAGTCCACTAGGCAGGGGTCCAATCACACAGTGATGCCAGAAGATGAGCCCACAGGTACAATGTAGGGGACCAACCACACAGTGATGCCAGAAGATGAGCCCACAGGAAGGTGGCCAACCACACAGTGCTGCCAGAAGATGAGTCCACAGGTACAATGTAGGGGACCAACCACACAGTGATGCCAGAAGATGAGCCCACAGGAAGGTGACCAACCACACAGTGATGCCAGAAGATGAGCCCACAGGAAGGGGACCAACCACACAGTGATGCCAGAAGGTGAGTCCACAGGGAGGGGACCAACCACACAGTGCTGCCAGAAGGTGAGTCCACAGGGAGGGGACCAACCACACAGTGCTGCCAGAAGATGAGTCCACTAGGCAGGGGTCCAATCACTCAGTGATGCCAGAAGATGAGCCCACAGGTACAATGTAGGGGACCAACCACACAGTGATGCCAGAAGGTGAGCCCACAGGGAGAGGACCAACCACACAGTGCTGCCAGAAGATGAGTCCACTAGGCAGGGGTCCAATCACACAGTGATGCCAGAAGATGAGCCCACAGGTACAATGTAGGGGACCAACCACACAGTGATGCCAGAAGATGAGCCCACAGGAAGGGGACCAACCACACAGTGAAGCCAGAAGATGAGCTCACAGGAAGGTGACCAACCACACAGTGATGCCAGAAGATGAGCCCACAGGAAGGGGACCAACCACACTGCTTTCACCTTCCCATATCAGGGCAGGATTACCAGAAGATGATTCACCCACTTTCAGGGACCAACCACACTGCCAACGCCTTTAACACCTGGTAAAAATTAACAGATTAAAAAATACAAGATCAAGATAGCAGGTGTGCTAGTTTACAGTGGTAAATAGTAATAGCCTAAAAATATTTGTCACAGATTTTACAGCAGCGTCCAAAAGGTATGGCTGAGGCTAGAAGTACATGTAATAAGACAATAGGAATACAGCAGCCACAAAAAGTGGCTTCAGCCATTTCGCACAAACAGTACTTATGTTCTCCTCTCAGCCTGAGATGGTTGATTTGGACCACATCCATTCTAAACCAGTTGACCCATGTACAAACAAAATAAGGTACCAAAAAGGACTGCTTTTTTATGCTTCTGTTCTAACAAATCGCAAAACTTGTGACTAAATGAGGGAGGATTTCTTGAAGTGGGCTTTTTTATAAATAGTGCTTTAGGAGTTTGCAAATGGCCAAATGTGCCATACCAGCAAAAGTTGGTTTCCAAAGAGATGATGAAAGTGACTGTTTTTTCCACCTGCTGTTCTTGTTCCTCATCATTGTCAGGTCACTGTCACCAGGGTCCTCACTGGAACTTGTTTTTCTCTTGCCCCTGCTTCCTCTTCTGTTAAAATACAAAATAGGTACAAAAACGTCTTTAATTTAATGAGTCTGCGAGTTACATAGAACTTAACCCACAGCTGTAATGAGTCATAAAAACTTCATGACTCAATTCCAGTCTAATGATGTTGTGACACAAGTTGACTCCGCTCAGTTGAACATTACTACTTGTGTCAAGCAGGCCTTGCGCTAACTTTTTTTCCTGGCTGGCTTACTGGGCTGGTTAACTGGATATTTTACGAGCCCATTTAGAGTTTTACTAGCCTGTAAATAAAAATTTATCAGTTCACCAATAAAAAATTTGACATTTCGAAAAATAAAAGGCTGATGGTATAAACAAAGAGGCATGTATGTTAGTTAAACATCACTTGAGTCACTGGTAACGGAGTCAGGAACAAAAGCACTTCTTTGCTCCATCTTTCCCTCATTTGGGTTGCTTACGTTAGGCAAAAATTGCCACTTTTTTGCTTACTTTCTGATATCTATATTGATATATTGATTTATATTGAATACATGTATTTATTTTGATCTACATCTAAGTTTTAACAGGTAGGCTTATTCTGAGCTTTTTACTAGCCTACCGGGCAACCAAGGAACCAAGTTTAGGTAGCCCGGAGCATTTTTAGCTACTATTTGTACATTGGGCTAGTACTATTTCGAGGCCTGCCTTGATCTAGGCATTATACGTGTACGTGTAGGTACAAAAGTCAATACCAGTCAGGAATCTACATGTAGCTGGAGCCAGTTTGAGTCACAACTATTTGAATAAATACAATAAACAAAAAAAAAGGAGATCTGTTCCAAAACATAGTTCCTAGACGTACTTCAGAATAAAAAACCTACTGCACCTGCTAAGTCACATGACCTACCAGTATAGCGGATACCAAACATTTTTTTTCAATTTTCACTTCAACAACATTTATTTCCATAATGCCATATATGGAATATGATGCAAATACATGTAGAAAATTATGACAATAAAATACATTCAAGGAGTAAAGATGCGAAAAAATGAAGCAGACAAAAAGAAGAAGCTGCATGGCAATGATGGAGGCATTATCAGAAAGGCTAGGTCTTGTATAGATATGCCTTGAACAAAACAGGACAAAACGAAACATTGATGGTGTTCCCCATAGCAAAGAGTGTCATGAGTATAATCTATCAAAATATAAAGCTGACAGTCAGTGAAGTACTCGGACTACTTACGTGCCGAGTACTTATTCAAAAATTGGCTTAATATTTAATATTGCCAGACCTACAGCGTAAATTGATTGATACCACGTAACTCCCGAAATGTGAACTTAACAAGTTTGATGGAGATCCGTTGAACTATTGGCCGTTTGTCAAGAGTTTGGATGCAACTGTAGGGAACACTTACATGTAGAACACACTTAGCTATGGGAAGATGCCATGTTTGATGCCCACTGTGGGCCATGCTTTAGGAAGATGTCATGTTTGTTGATGATTGATGCCCACTGTGGCCATGGGCCATGCTATGGGAAGATGCCATGTTTGTTGATGTTTGATACCCACTGTGGGCCATCTGACTCAGTGGGTGCAATTGGTCATTCGTGACTGAGACAGGAAATGGCTTGCAAATATTAGGAAGTGAAACTTCAGTCTTTGGCATTGAAAATGAAAGCTAACAGTTTGAGAGCAAATGAGTAAGCTATCTGGAATAAAGTGCAGACCGTCATTCAAGGTGGTGTCATTCTCAGTGAACTTACTCAGGTTGTGCTCTTTCTCCGGTGATGCTGCCCTCACATCGCTGATTCCTTGCTCTATCATCTTACAGGTATCTCAATACTCTGACCTCCTCTACAATTAAAAAAAAATAACAATGCATCCTTCAGCTTTTGATGTTGCAGGACATGTATGGACATCCTTCAACTGGCGTTACTTGAAGATCCTAGAAAAAATCCCGATGGCAACAAAAACTGTAACTCTGTTGCTGTGACAACAAAAACTGGCTCATGGGTTAATTTATTTGTCCCTTAATCAACAGAAGACTTCTTGTTCTTTTAACTCCATGCATTTTGAGGATTTCCGCAAAAATGTTCATGTTTGGTCCGGAACACTATTGTATTTGCCAAAACATTTTGAATCGATCAAGCTTTCGAGCTGCTATAGCCCTACTCCTACAACTTTTAACTCTATGCATTTGAGGATTTCCGCAAAAATGTTCACGTTTGGTCCGGAACACTATTGTATTTGCCAAACATTTTGAATTGATCAAGCTTTCGAGCTGCTATAGCCTCACTCCTACAACTTTATGAAGGACTAATCAAACTTCCACATGGTCACGTGTCATATGTAGCATATGAAAGTCTGGGCTAGTTTGTGTATGTTAAAATTGTTGAGCAGATGGAAATGTGCAGCCCTGTGAGCCCTGTACATGTATTGGTCAAAGACGATGACATCAATAAATAACATGGGTTCTAAACATTCTAATCCGATGATTACCAGCATGCTTGTCCTTTGTTACCTCGCCTTTTCACAACTCACTGCATAGTGAAATGATACACTGTTTTCTATGGTCGCAATAAAAATTATGGCGCCCTCAATGGACTTTAGTTTACTTTGTTAAAAGAGTACTTTGAATAGGTGAGTACAGGAAAGTAATCAGTACATTTTTCACAAATATTACCGCCACAAACCTTAGAAAACCCAGCAAATAAAAGGAAGGATGTCAGGACCGTGAGTAAGGCTTTTTATTTGTTTTCCCTCGACATTATGTTGACCATGTTGACTATAAAGCCCAAGTAAAGCTGCATTCACTTTTGAATTTGCCCCCCCCACCAAAAGCTGGACACGCCACAACTTTTCCTACCTCCATGCTGGGATCAAATGTACTGACCCTAGCTGAAAAGAGTTACATATCAAATGATAGTATGATACCCTGTGCCAAAACCTGGTAGTACTGGCGCTAACATGAGAAAATTCTACAAACCTGTGTTCTAAGTGAATTTGTGGACGTGACTTTGCGTGACCTTGGGTCAGTGCAGGTCAGGTAAAAACAATGCATTTTACGTTGCTTTGCATAGCAGAAGTGTATTCACCCCGGGTTGTTTTCACCGCGCTGGCCAGAAGTCATGTACAAGTCCTATCCTCCTAGTAGTACTATACATGTACATGCAAGTCACACACATGTACGTAAACTTGTACGTACTGTAGCCAGGCCAATTCATCGCTAAACTTTTTATGTCATGTTATCACATTCTAATGGCTAATAAACTACTGTAAGACAAAACTATCGATGTCCATATGAAACTCTTAATCCCCTCATCTGCTGCCATGACTGCAAGGATGTAGGCCTAAGAGTTAGACTAGATTAAAAGTAGCTTAATCCTCCATGGTAAGATGTAAATGTTCGTAATATACACTGTAGGTTGCACTACACCAAATATATGCGCCCACACCCCACAGAAAACAATGGAAAATCAGACCAAAATAGCACCGCCTGTTGACTCTTGTGAAGAGGTTGGCCTCCATTTCTTTTTACTGGAAATTCAAGATTATGGCCAGAAGATCACTTTTCGTTCCAATTTCATGGGGGTTCGCCGCAAAAATCTTTTTTTATTCACCTTTCAAGGAACTTCAAGATACCCCCAAAACAGCAGTAAAACCATGGTAAAACTAAGAGCTCATTTCTGAATGTAGCCACCTGCCTCATACATGTAGTACCCCCGCACTGGAAACTATCAGTCCCAGATTCGGGATTTATAGAAATGATGCCTCCTGATTATGGCATGTCTTATTGTAAAAACCCTGTGGGATCACAAAATATTAATGAGCTCGCCCGCTGTACATGCACAGTACAAGTGTTTGGTGGACTGCATCCTAATGATAATATAACAATTAAAAAAATTAACATGTGTTTGAGTCCTCACGTCCCGGCCACGATTCATGTGCATGTGATTCATGTTCAACACGAACATTCAACTCAACCGCCAATGTTATCATACCAACTTTCACATTCCATGTTCCACATTCCATTTGCATTCAGTTATCCCGCATAACTCCTTAAATAAGAGTCATATGCCATGCTTCTTACCAAGGATGTTTGTCTCCTCGCGTCCATTTTATCCGTTCGTGTCCCGCGCGGTGCGCCATTCATGGCTCATTCATAACATGTGTTGCCGACGTCATACATTACGTCATAGGAATCGCGTATTAAAGCGCCCCCGTTGATGTAATATTTGGCGCCCTCTTGGTAATAGCGCCCTCCTGAACGGTGCACCACTAAAAATAAATTCCCATAGACAGCAGTGATAAATCCCCATACCTCACAAATATTTTAAAAATACTCACAACTCTCACAGGTGTTCAGGCTGCACAGAAAAATGATGTTCCGCATATCCTCTTTGATTTTCCTTTCAATTTTCGGGGGGTTGACCAATGAATTTTTGAGAAATTTTCACCAGAAGCAGACCACCCATAAAATGCAGAAAATGTCCCTGTCCAGAAAAGTAGCCATTTTCAAAAACCCTTCCTCGGCAAAATGGCTCAAATAGTGCCACTTTCAAACCCGAATGCATCCAAATTGCTCAGAATAGGAAGGCCTGAGTCCGGCCCAGAGGTCCAGTCTCATATTTCTTCAATTCCTCAGTTCCAGGGCTCTCATGCAGCAGGACCCTCTAAAATAGAATATTATGAGTCTGTAACTTTTATTAATGAGCTCGGCGGACATATTTCTTGCCTAAATACGAGGGTGCACCCTGAAAAGGATGACTTTACCAATAGCGCCCTTTATTTCAAAACGTAATATTTAGCGCCTTTACAAGGTCGAGTTCGGGCGGCCTGTTCTTGACACGAGTTTCTTGTTCTCGCGCTCGAACAGGCTCACACACCACCTCCTTGTCAGGGTTTTACAGGAACACACGGAAAAACTCGTGAGAGTTTCATTTTTGAACAGCTGCAAAAGTAGGGAGATGGCTTCCAAAGCCATAGAAAATGGAAAGTTTTGCAAAATTAACATTAATTATTTTCCGTAACACAGAAATGAATGTTCCTGTTTATATAGAAAAGAATTCAGCCCATCCAAACATTAACTCTCGAATAACGTAGCCTACATGGACGCCGCTACGTTGAATGTTGCTTGTCACTAACTACCAGCGATAACCGGTTGTTTGTTCCCGGCGTTCGAGCGGCCGACCCGCGAACAACAAATCGAACTGTTCGTGAACATACGGGAACAAGCCGCCCGAACTCGGGCCAATAGTCTATTTTTTGCTGCTGTTCAAAAGTCAAAATCTCACAAGTTTTTCTGTGTGTTCCTGTAAAACCCTGTGAAAAGCGTGCTTATGGAAAGGATGACTTTGCCAAGATCGCCCTCTTTTTCAAAAGTGAAAGCACCCTCCGCAGACCTAATATTTAGCGCCCTCTTGAGGAATAGTGCCCTCCAAAGTAAGAATAACCTTAAAGAATACCGCCCTCTCTTGAATTGACAGAATTTCGACTCAAAGGCCACAGCGCCCTCATTTATACTTCATTGATTCGTTATGTACTTTTTAGTATGGCGCCCCCAATAGCAATACAAGTTTTTGCTTGTAACACGCTTAATAGCCTCCTAATTAACGTGATTCTCGAAAAAAAATCGGCTGCTTTTGTCTCAGAAAGAGGACTATCAGGAAAAACGGCTTTACCGAGTAAGTTCTTCATATAAATAAAACAAGCATGTGAATTTCCAACAAATCTTAGAGGCACTGCATCATGGGATATGATGACGAGCGAATTCTAGATTTCGTTCAGGTAAGACGTATACAAACAAAAATTTTCCCACTCAAAATTTCTCAGACTGAAAAGAATTGAAGATTTGAGAGAAATGTCTAGTAGTGAGCACTTGTGCATGTACGCAAAATCAAATTCAGACTTTAGGAGTTAGGTGACAGGTCTCGAAGTGTCTAGGGCTTCTTAGCGGTGATTCCACCTTCATATTCCCTTCTGCCAGCATCTTCTGATCTTAGTAGTACCTACTGAGTCCATGCAGCTGAAACAGGTATCCAAGTTTTGTCGAAAGCTGTCTCTCCCTCCAGTCGCTGCTTCTCTGCGTAACACGAGGGTATCAAGGAATCTGATGAATGCTGTGAACCAAAATAACCTTGAAGAACGAAATCGAACAGTCCATACAAATTCACGCGAAAGTTATTATTTATTTACAAATAACTTGGTAAGATTTTTACTTGGGATATACATTCAAACCTAGACAAGGATGCTTGCAGTTTTTCAAATAAGTTGTTTTCCTTTAAGGGCAATTTCAGTGGCCCTGTTTTGTATTTCAAACCTTACAGGAATTTGAAGATCAAAATTCATTGCATATAACACGCTTTTGTATTCGAGTCCCTCACAAGTCCCTGTAAGTCTAGCACAAGTCAATCAGTCTTAAGCCAATTCGCAAGCTTTTCAAATTAGCTGTGGCAAAAGCATTCTTTGGTCTTTGTTTACCCTGTTACTTGACTTGTGAAGGGACTTGTGACTGGACTTGCAATGGACTCGAATACAACACAAGTATACTCCTCCACTGCAAGTGTGCTGGTAAAACCAATACTTCCATATAATAAAAGTATGAGATAAACTATAGTCAACTTCCGCTGCCCTCTTTTATTCTGTTAAATGTTGGTTGATTAAAAAGATAACCGTGACAAACTTAAATTAATGAAAATACTTTGCCTTAGAATAAAAAGGCACTGAACGATGTCACGTGCAGAATCTTTCAAACGGTTAAAAACTTACTGGAAGCACCACTGAACAAGCGCCACAAGTCAAAATACAAAAGGTCTAATAAAAATATTTACCATTACTGTAAAAGTTATTAAATTTTGTCAGCTTAACAAAATAAAGCCTTTGAGATAAAGCACACGGATACACAATGATACAGTTAAATAAGTCTAGTCTTCGCATTATTTTCATATGCAGCACCATAAGTTGGAAGGCAGTTACAGGGGAAACAAATGAAAATTATTAACACATACACTTAATAGCACACATTCGACAATCGGGATGTGCTACGTCTACGTTCTTAAAATACTGAATAGGTATTAAAACTTGCGCCTCTTGTCCGAAGTGGGTTCTTGTCTTGGTACAATTATCTCAGAAATAGCACGAGGTATGCTTGGTGAGCAGGAACTTTGAGCCCTTTCAAAAATTCCCACAGATTATACAGGATAAAATTTTATGCGAGATTATTTGAGGATAAATTGATATTTCTTTAATGGCACACCACGGCTGCCATAATGACAACGCATTGGATCCAATGGTATTACGCTTTGGACCCCATGGTATTGCGCACAGGTTTTAGAAGGGCAAAGCGTCAATCCATATATAGTCAAGATAAAAAGGTATAAAACAGATGAACATATCGAACATACAGTTTATTCTATGAATAAAAAAAATTAGCAGTACACAAAACGTGGTGACAGGAAATATCTTCTGGTTGACAACCCCATATGTATCTTTAATTTGTTTACACTTGTACGGTTCTCAGGAATAATTCAAATGAACAGGCAATAAGATATCCAACCCACTGCCTGTATTTGCATCAACATTTTATAAAATAGATAAAAAAACACTGAAAAATATCGACACTTCAGAGCAAATTTAATACTAGGCTCTACTAGAGGCTGAAATATTCTCTATTCTAAAATTACAAGCACTCAATGGAAACTGTACCCAAATACGAGCCCACTGTGGCTACAACTAGAATACTTTCACAAAGTACACAATGCGAATGGAAGATATTGGTTTTATTAATCACTGACGATGTTGACAGTTGTGTGGTAATGCTCATGTCTTGATTACTGCACCGCTATCTTTCAGTAGTTTCCCAGCTTGTGTCATAAATTTTGTAATTCAAATGCTATTTTTCAAGGGATATTTTGGAGGACCATCCCAAATTTTTAAAAACAATCTCCTCATGTCCGTGAATCGAAAATGATATCTAACATGTTTTATTAATTCATACCTCTCAATACTTATTTCTATTCAGTGGAAGTTAAAGAGCACCGTCCTCGCAGCCACATACTTTCACATACACGTATATCTGACTATTATGCTAGTATTCTGTATGGCACGTTCGTAACTGCCACTTGAACTTTTACACAAGATGCCCCACTCCAGGCCCACCCCCATACAACCTTAAAAGAACCACTTACTATACCTCAACAAACCCTATTGGTTTTAGGCACAAAATTACACTGGGTTTATTATATCTAAGTTTCAGGCTCAACAGGAGGTAATTCTTCAAGCATTTATAGCCTATTCCAAATATTGAAGAGCCAAACCAAAAACAATTATTTCCATTTATTGGAACACCTGTAACATGTGGTACATGCTCTACTCGACAGAGTCATCCACAGAGGTAAAGGCTTACTTCAAAAGCTGTTTAATTTCTTGAAAAGCTATTCTATATATAGTTAGCCCCTGCATGGCTTAGGGACAATTGCTTATATCTATACACTGGAAGTTATGGAGTACCATGCCGGCAGGACACTTGCAGCCAGGGACACAGTCATTTTGGGTGCATTCTGGTGGGTTGGGGGAGTTGAGGGACTCGCATGTGATCTCACACGGTGGAGTGCACTCGTCATAATAGGCCCTGGCTGGACATGAAATGGCTGTAGCACAGAACAAGAACACCACACTGAACATGAAACATGTGGAAGTCACCACAGCGGTGTAACAGGGAGCCTTTCCCCCCCCCCATGTGGCCCCATTCGAAAGGGTTGAACTGTACAAAACCTCCCTCCGTGAAAGCCGCAGTGCATCAGCTTTTGGTGCCACTCCCGTCTCGAGGAAATGTGCGCACTAGCATCAGTGCTGAAGAAAATGCTCACCAACCGTGAGTAAATAAGTGAGTAGTGAGTAGGTCAGTGAGTAAGCTGACTCTTGGCCACAAGTAGCAAGGTCCAGGTGGAGGAATATAGAGGTATTTGCAGCAAACATTAAGACTGGAGTTTTGACTAACACATCAATGGTCAATTTTCTGGTATTAAATTGCTGATGTCCTGAATGTTTCCTCAATGATCGCAGAAAACAAACACATTTTGAGGGTTTGTATGGCCAAAAATATTTAACTTTTATATGATCTATTTAACCATCTCATTTTAGAGAATGCCATTTTAAGATCCCAAATGGCACATTTAGAGCACCATAGCCCTGTAAATGCTTGGTCACTGAATCAAATGATAGCAGAAACACTTATTTGCTTACAGTATTGCTGTTGCTATCTTGGCATTTCATAAAGTGCCTTTAAGAATTCCACTTCATCGAGGCTAAGCACTCCCACTTACCACAGTAATTTTCTCTCTGCCAGTCTAATGTGACGCCTTTCTTCCTAGCTTCGTGAGAGTATGCCGAGAGTACATCGCACAGGCATTTGTCCTGGGCAGGGCAGGCACACCAGTCGTATAGGCAGGCATCGTAGAAAGGTTGCGGATCAATCAGGTGATGTGCCGGTGAGAAGACATCACCCTGAAATCAAAACAAGACACACTGTTAAGTACCGGTGTTGCCGTGATTTTGTCCCGGGAAAACTACATTTTTCTAAAGGGAGAACGTTTTGAAGAGGGAAGCACAAAGCAGCTATGAACTGATAAATCAAGTAGTAGGGTATTATATCTCCCCTCTTTACGGCCATGGTCACAAACACCACTACAGCTGGGTCTGAAAGGTGAAGGTTACATTAGAAATTACTAGAGGGGATGACAAAGGATGAGGCACATATAATGAAGTATATTGATTTGGTAGTTTCGGGCAGAGTCACAAAATTTGAACATATTTAGACATAGTGATATGTTTCATCACTGTCTTTATGGATGAACAAATTATGAGTGCCGTTTGGGTACACTTTGTGGAAATTATAAATAAACTAAACTAATCAATAAGTTTAGTTTCTCAAACTCTGCACACAGATTTGTAAATAAGAATTTTGGTTTTCACAAGCTGGCACACAAAAGCATCTTGTGAGCTTGTAATTCAGAGAAAAATGCTTTAAAACTTTTGGCGCGAATTTACTCAATCGTTGTACATGTGGATCATAGCATTCAATTAAAGTCTTTTTCTTTGAAAAAAGCAACATTTATTTTGCATTAATATAAACGATCCGGGAAGACACATGTGGATGCCTGTATATCAGCTCATGAAAAGAGAACTTACGCGGTGTGCAAACATATCCCACTTAATGTCAATTCATTATGTCATTAACACTATACACAGATCTTTATTCCAGTTAAGCTTTGATTGTCAAACATTTTTTTCTCTTTATTGCACATAATGTGGTGTACTGAATGTTTCCGGGAAACACTCCCCAAAGAACAGGTTCCTATGAAGGCATGTTGGAGGCTTCTGTCTGGATTTAAGATCCACACTCACAATTGCATCATTCCAATGTAAGCTGGCTAACTTGCTCATAATACAACAACAGTGCATCATTTGCAAAATAGCAGTAACCTGTCAGCAGTTGTGAGCAGTTACACAGTCGTCTTTGCTCCTGATAAGGCTAGGAATCAGTCAATTTCACGGGGAGGAGTGGTGTTTATTAGTACTGTTACAGCATTTATAACTATAAACATGACATAAGGGCAACAGAAGTTCAAGGAACCTGGTCCACAGTCACATACTGTTCATGATTACATCTAACAGCTCTTCAGATGTGTTCAAGGATAAAGGGGGATAATTAATTTCTGGACACCGTACACAGATTTGAAAGTCGAGAGGTCAGATCTCTAACAGCCTCCAAGATGTTCCCACTCACCTTTAGGATTTCACATCTCTCCACAGCCTCCACCAGATAGCTCTCATCCTTGGCGCATGGCTCCAGCTCTTGGCTCTCTCTACAGGAGCAGTCTGGGTAATCGCCGCAGATGAACGTGTTCCCAAAGTCCGAGGCTGTCGTCATGTATGTGCCATTTCTACTTCTATATTGAAAGGAACAGCATGTTGCCAGTTACAAATATGACTGTGTTTTTATCGCAACACAGAAAAAATCGGGCTAGCAGTCATCAGTGAGGCACTGTAGGAAACTCTGATTACTGACCACTCATTTGTGGAAAATGAGTGATCCAGTGAGGTATCTCATCACAAATAATCTGCATATTTCTGACAAACAGACCTGCACCTTGGAAATTGTTTAACTTGACAGCTCATAAGATTTGATTCCAAGCCCACTCCAAATTGGGCATTTGTAAAATCTGCCACATCTGCTCACCTGAAGTCATCATCTGGGTTGTCGTTATAGTCACCGCAGAGGCCGCACAGCTGCCCCTTCCAGAGATGATCAGCTACAACTTCAGCAAAGTGCTCGCCATCAAAGGACACAGTGATTCCCAAGTTTGTATGGACGACCACCAGCAATCCTGAAAGAAAGTTGTGAAATCAGGGAGATTTTATAAGACTAGAAACACAATCCTAATTCGTTTGGAGTTCTTGTGGCATTGTGGCTGATACAGCCAAGTCAGATAGGAAAAGCACTGAGCAAGCAGTGTGCATAGACTTATAATACAACCACAAGTATATGCCAAAGTATTAAAGTGTTACGGTGCTTCTGTATGGATTGCACACACACTCATACTACGTCTTTGACAAATGGAGTTTTTACAACTTTCCAAAGGGTGTGCTTGAACATCATTGTTTAAAGAGTGCATGCAAGACGCTACCAGCGTGCATATGGTTCCACCTCAGTACGGCTTCAGGGTGGATTAATCTTAATTGTCATTTTCCTGAGCAAATACACATATATACAAAAGATGGCATAACTACAAGGAGCACAGTGGGGGATATGTCCCCCAGCAGATGTTATGACCCCCCTGGGTGCACTAATTTGAAGTTTTGAAATGTGCAGAGCCAATCTGTGAACCACAGTTAAAGTTAGACTCTGTGCCTTGACTGCTCATTCAGTGATTTTTTAAAAAGTCACACTTTTATATGCAAAACATACAATTTGAAAGAAAGAAATGAAATGATGAATGGCAATCATAAGTTTCTTGCAAATGCTTCAAATTTGATTTGAAGGGACCAGAAGACTAGGGTATGTTTTGCATGCTTGTGAAAATGATGGACCAATGGATGACCCCTTGGCCTGACTATTAAGTCACAACAGGTGTGACAGTTGGTACAGCTCACCAAGTTTCTGGATGCTGAATTCCGGCTCATGGAGGTATGGCAACTCCACGAAGGCACCATCAACTTTGACCTTCATATCCTGCAGCAGGTCAATGGTCCAGTTGAAGAGCCGGAAGGACACCAGTTGGGTCCAGGACACTGAGTAGGTCTCCTTGCCGTTGTTCTGGACAATGACCTCGAAGTTCTCCCCGACGCAGTCCTTGACAAACGTGTAGGTGCAGGTGCCCTGGAAGTCGTGGAACCGGCCGTCGAATGTCCGGTAATGGGGATCACCAAAGACAATGCACGAGGCCATCTCTGAATAAAACAAGGAGCAAAACGTGTCCAGGGGCACTGCAATGAATCCGTGCTGTACACCTCTGAATCTTTGCTTTGCGAATTTCTCAGCAGGTTCACCCAACAAACAAACAAACTCAAAACGAAATGATTGGCATCAGAGCTCTACTTTTCTTTCCATTTTCCCTCTTGTTACTGAATCGTGACATGATTCTTAAGCTAGGCATGACAAGTGTGGATAGGGCCTGATTGATGTGACTCCTGTGGTTAAGATACAGTGACGTAACTCCGGGGGGGGGGCAAATTCCCCAAAATGAAAGTCTGCCCCTCCTCGTCGTTCCCCTCCACCACTTGAAATATATACAATCTACATACAATTCACAGTAAACTTGCTTTCGATGCCCTCTTGCATAAAACTAAGCAAGCCCTATAGCTGCATGCCAAATATTCTACACCAGCCACCCTATTGTTAAATCTATTGGAGAGTTAGGTTCTCTAGATCTGGCTGTGAATGCATAGGATCCATGAGGGCACACACCCAGAACACAACCCGTATTTTTCATATTTTTAAATTTCAGAAAGATTTCTTCCCCATTAATCATGCTTTCTTGTAAGTTCTTCACTGCCTATTTAGTATAACCTTAAAGACAGCAATCACCACTGCAAATGTGCTTTTCTGATATTTCAGGGTTTACCTCCATTTGGGGTGCCCATTTTGTAAAACCTCAGACCCCCATTTTCTTGGAAATACTGGATCTGCCACTGCTGTTAAGCCCATGAACCATTCTTGAAGTGGCTCAAGAGTAATCAATAACTTACTTGGCAAGCACTGTTCACAACATGCTCCAGGTGGGATTCCGATTTCATCACCCTAAAAATATAAAAAAAAAATCCAATAGATACATGGATTTCAGGTGGAAAAAATTCACATTGATTATATTCGAAGGTCAGCAACTTTTTTCAAACAAAGTGTGTATTTTGCCGTGACACAGCTTTTAGGTTTTCTGTTTTGTGGCTGTTGCATCTCATGCATGTTTTACAGCCTCCTCAAATATACAGTGACACAATTTGTTGTGCTACGTACAAACTTTTTTCACCATAAAAGGCAGTGTGGTTGAGTTACGGCGGCGGAATGGTTTTAAAAGTGAGGGAGCATGCTCCAGCCATTTCAGTGAAAAGAAGACAATTATGAAGTTGCAGTGTACCTCCCACAGCTGGTAGACCTATAAAGTTGGGGGGGGGGGGGCAAACTAACTTACTTTTCAAAGGTGGGGGGGCCCACAGGCCCCCAGCCTTCCTGGTTCCCCCGCCTCGGGACAAGTGCCTTAGATTATGAGCATGATATGGTCGGGAGCCGAAGCGGGGGGGGGGGTGCAAACCCTCTTTTTCCACGAAAAAATAAATAAATAACAAAAGAAGAAAAAGAGGGAGGAAAATATAATAGGGGTCATCCTGAAATCGCACCACAGACAGCCTGGAATTCAAAATGGCCCTTGACATCACTTCGGAAGGGCCACACACTACAAACCCGTGGGCATTTTACCATTGCTCTATCGTTCTTCTCCCCCCCACCGGAAAATCCAAGATCACACCCCCTCCCCTTTGGGAAAATCCTGGATCTGTGCCTGATGGTGGCAATGGCAGGGGAACTATTTTCAAAGTTGAGAGTCAGTAGTGAGACAACTGGGCATAAGCCTCAAATAGGCCAATCTAGTAAGCTACACCCAACTTCAGGACTTGAAAAAAGTGCACATTAAGTTCATCATGCTGGCACTTGTAGAACCCGGAATAATGTGTCAGGTCCCACAAACCACTGGGCCAGGAACTACTACTGTCCATCGCAGCTAGAGAAGGTACTGTCACTGATGACGTTGGTCTGCCTTTTACCTCCTTGCATGTAACTGGTTCACATTCCTCCTGGCTACAGACTGCATTTCCGTTGATGCAAACACAGATGTCACACCCACTCCTCCAAGCTGTGCTGCTGGAATACCGCTCACCATTGTATAGGCACATGCCGGCTGAAAACAGAGCATGTAACATTTCAACTCAACTCAAGCAGTATATGTGAATCCCATGGTCTCTCTGGGGCCTGACCGTTTGAAACAAATGTAGAGACTTACATTTTTTGGAGAAAAAACATGCACAGGACCAGTGACAAATAGCAGAGAGAACATCTATAATAAAGGAAGGCTTTTGTTGCAAATTTATCTGAATAGCTTGTGACCTGAATTCAGGTCTCCACTACAATACTGGTCTAGACAGTACTGCAGGCTGCTCACTGCTTCCTACAATGTACCTGTGCACTGAGGGCAGCAGTCACCCTCTGCCTTGTGTTGCTCATCTGGGTGGCAGTCCAGAGCTGGGCATGGCAGCAGAGCGCACTCAACCTGACCATTCTGTAGATTGACAGTCACAAATAAAAATGAAACCTGACACGATTAGAAAATATGATTAGAATGATTACAGGGGAGCCAGGCTAGCACAGTGGTTCTTTCTCAGACTTCCACCATTGCGGCCCGGGTTCCAAGTGGATTGGTTTTTCAGTCACTTCCTGATTTTCCTTCGGGGTTTCCCTCTTACCGCCACTACAGTAACTGCCTCTCATTGTCTCCTCTCAACAGGTCTCTTCAGGCTTGTAAGCTTATGCTGTCTCTAGGGTGCAATTCCTTCTCTCTAGTACCAGAAACTAAACTTGCCAACTCTGCTGCCGCATATCATGTGGCCGTCCAGAGCTATCAGAAACATTTAATACTGTAGCACCATGTAGCAATCATCTCTTGAGTGAGTTGAGGTTTTGAAAGTATCACATGGACTCAACGTTTCAAAAGACTTTGACAGGCAGAGTGCGTATCATGTACTGCCTGAAGTACTGAATCTGCCGGTTCTTTTCAAACCCTTTCCAATTCCTGAAAGTGATCATTTTTAAACAGCACAGAAACTAAACCGGGCTGCTTCCACCACTATGCCAACCTTCCAATCTCAGAAGAATTATAGCGACCAATGTAGGAATTAATCTCAGAATTTCAATGTTGGAATTTTAATGAATGCGGCTGAAGAACGTTTGAATATTTAGTGAAGAGATCGGAATTTGCAAAGATTCTGACAATGTGAGGCGTTCTGGCAAAATGACACAGAAGAGGGCAAAAGCCAAAGGAGGACTGAAAGGTGTCACAAATGAAAACAGAATTTTCCTAACTCTACTGTTTCGATGTGCTTAAAAGGCATCCCACTTAACAAGTTATTATTTGCAGTCCCTTCAAATGAACTTGTGAAAGAAGTTACATAATGAGAATAAGGCCTTTGTCATTATGGGTCTTGTTTTTATGAAAGTATTAAACAGATGTTAATTTTGTTGTTTAAAATTTGTTTAATGAGTTTTCTACCATTTCTACTATTTGGCATAGCAGCTAAATCAAAGGTACAAAATATCACTAAACTAAACAATTGACAAATACAACTTTTGTTTAGTTTCTTGCATTGGTTGTTCACATTGAAATGTGCCCAGTTCCATCTCATTTTGCCAAAATGCATCACAGTCTTGTTAGCAACTTAACCACTACCAGCCGGGGACTCCGAAATCGGAGCCGTATGGTTTATATGTGTGGCCGGGGTCTCCGACCTCGGACAAAGGAAACAGGACCCTGTAACAAAAGACCGTACTCCGAACAAAAGACCACGCTGCTGGGCATTACCGGCATTTTTCACTCTCAAAAATGATGATAATCCAGCGTTATTTTGAAACCGTATACCAGGGTTTGGGGCATTTAGAGCAAGCGGATTACCACCGGGGACAAAAGCTCTCCACCACCGCAGCGATGAGCCACACAGCACTGCTGCATGCTAATCTGGCCCCTATTGAAAAGAGGTCAGCAGTGCACTGAGCCAGGTTCATGAACAAAAGACAGTTGTATAGCACCGCACAATCTGGGCTCTGTTTACAAGGCTGCAGGCCTGGCTGAAATATTTGGGCGTCAATGAAGGTCACCTGTCAACTTAGAGTAGTGCCTAAAGGTTACTCTGTGCGGCTATAAACGACTATTAAATGGAATGATAAATTGTTGAAGGATTTTGAAAATGGAAAAAATGATAGTCATGCCGGCCCAGCATCATCAAAGTTGAAAAATGCCCCGGCACGAAGTGGTTAAAAAAGCCCAGTTTTCTAGGGACCCAAATATGGACAGGTTACAAAGATTAAATCCCATCTAGTCATTTTCACTGTTCAGATCAGTTAGCTGTGGCTTGAAATTACTCTTCATTCTATGATAGGTGTCTTAGCCACAACCAACAGAGTCATGTGTAATTTCAAGCCGTAGCCAAGTGATTTGGTAAACGCCTTACGTTACAGGAGCAGTTGGTACACTTGTCGCCAGCCGGCTGGAACCACTCCCCGTTAATCAAGAACCTGTTGTCAAACAGGCAGTCCTGGTCCAGGCACAGAGGACAGCATTCATCTGGTACCCTAACCAGCTGGTGTTGACTGCAGGGCCGCTCAGGGCACTCCTCCACCTGGCAGTCCAGGTAACCATCCTAAAGGAATCCCCCCAAAAATGTATTTGGAACAATCAGATTAATAGAGAAAACAGGATGAGGAAATTTTGATTTCACACAGACCTTCAGTGAAAAATTCTGCTTGGCAACAAAGCCAGCTCAAATATCTTGTGAAATAGAGTAAGTTAAGCCAAATCTTTAAGGAATGGATAAAAAATTTGGAGTATCCAGATTTTGGGTTATAGCAAGATTCCTGATTATTTCCAACAATCAACTCTGTTCAACACATCTACAGTGTTTTGACTCACTATTTTCCCTGTCTTGATGGACTTTAAAAATGGACACATTTTTTCTCTTTTCGTTGATTCTGTTGGTGTATTCTTCCTGGTCAAAAATATCACTTGAACAGGATACCTAATCGTGTTCTTTTTTGTCTTGATTTTTTTCCAAATACCTTATGATGTCTGGTCTTTTTATAAACATGACAAATCAAATATAAACTTTATACTGTTGCAGGGACGTTGAGATATATTAATAATGTTCACACTGTCAGGTCCTATCAGTATCGGAAATGCCAGCTGATAGCTCTAAGACATTCAACATAGGCCCACCATCGTGAACTAATGTGCATTGTAGGTGCCCGCTGGTCATATGTCAAGCAGTCCCTGTCAAAGGTCGTTCTGCTGTACAAGCAGAGGCATAGCCCCTTGTATACACACAAACACCACAGTGGTGTAAACACAGGATTTTCATTTAAAAAGAGCTTGTGTGAAAGATACTGACATAAGGAGATCACAAGAAAAGTCCTGAAAACAGGAAAACTAATGACTAGTCCCATTCCTTCATTTATGGCCCCCAAGTTGCCCACTCCCAGAAGACTGCAAAATAAAGAAAATAATAAGATTACTGAGAAAATACAGGGAAGTGTGCCCTCCCACTATGACATCCAGTTACCCTACTCATCCCCAACAGAGAGAACCCTGGCTCCACCCCTTGTACCAAACACCATTATTCTCACAAACATCAAAGGATTACGGGTGGAACACTGATGTACTTACAATGCAGGTGCAGGTGGTGCACTGGTCAATGTCAAAGGTTGTTCCATTGCTGTACTGGATGCCATCATTCTCACAAACACGCTGGGTTCGGACCATAGCTAAAACCAAATGTCAACAGGTTGCACTATTTTGAGAAAGTAATTCAACATTTAAGTTAAGGAATTGGTCTATTCATTTAATGACTGATGCCTGGCGATCTCAAGGTGGCCTAGTAGGAGACGTTTTAGGGAGCACCGACAACCTAAAGGCAATTGCCATTCAATCAAGAAAGGCAGATTCTTGTTTTCATGTGCTGTGAATGTCCTTACCTTCGCATGATGGGCAGCAGGAGCCCTCGGTGACCGCCACTTGCTCTGGTCTGCAGTTGAGCTTGGGGCAAAGGATCGCGAAGCACTGCAGCTGGCCGTCACTGCCGCACACGCACTCCATGCACTGGCTGTCGTCGGGTTTGACTGGCGTCCCAACAGGCAATGTCTGGCCATTCACATCGCACCCTGTCGCAGATAATCACAATGCTATGGGTGATGTTACTGATTCATGGACTAGCCTCTGCTGGCTGTAATCTCCCATCAGGGCACCCATCACAATTGTAATTTCAGGTGGTGTTATGGTTGAATTATGACAACTCCTTTCACAAGTCCAGTTTCGAGCAAGTGCGTACTGTCACAAGACCAGTCACAGGGTGAACAGTGATAAAGAGAATGCTTGTGTCTCAGTTCACTGGAATAGACAGTGGACAGACTTTGAATAGACTGAAAGAGGCATGAGGCATTTGGGATAGACTCGCAGCAACTTGTGACTGACTTAAACAGAACACCGATCTCAGTTGATACCAGAGAGTATAAAAGGTGAAAATGCAAAGAGGACACAACAGGTGCACATGCTTGTTTTTTACCTTGGCATGTTGGACAGCACTGTCCGTCCACTTGAGTTGCATTCTTACAGTCTGCCAGGCAGGTCACTTCACTGCATCGTATCTCTCCATCCTAAGACACAAAGACAAATAGCAGGTGTCAAAAGTCCACAATCATAGATTTGTTGTTCAGCACCGTCTACAGGAACACTCACTATGCAGATAGATAGTCTGCAAGGACTACACCTTCAATGACTCAACTTAAGGTTTAGGTCTATTCGGTGGAATTCACTGAGTGAGGAAACTTTACACTTCACTCACCACATAGACATGAGTTCTTATAAAGATGTTCAAAAATACCTACAGCTCTGGCTACTGTTATTTTGTGAAATTCACTGTCTGCAGAATACACAAATGCATTGCTCTGCAAGTTCTCTATGGAATCCTGCCGTCCCCTAAATCCTGGCTATAGGCATTCATAGAAATTGGTAGAGTCTAGAACTACACTTAACAAACTAGTCCAAGAACTGTGAGGATTAATCCCTGCCATCAGCCATACCCTGTCAATGGTTATTCTGTGTGGCTGAGGATTTATTGACTAATCTTACCACTGTTTTGGTAGGGCAATTAAAGATTCTGTGAATAGGTATTCTGTGAAAATGACGTCTCACTGGTGGTAGAACTAGGGGGGTAGGGGAAACAGAGTTCCCTCCACTGTCTTGAAGAGGAGTGGGCATGACCCTCTCCTCTCAATCAGAACACAATAGAGTGGGACTTAATGCTTTGGTCTATTAATGGTCAAAGCCTGATGGTCTCACGACTGCCCCAATTCGAAAATTATTCTGCTACCATTAGACAGCCTGCAGACTACAATTACCATCACACAGACACAAGTTCTCCAAGAACTACTGTTATCAACCAAGCTCTAGCTTTGTAGGAGTGTATTTTAACAGAACCTGCAGACGTACTAAGTGTGGATAAAGGGCTTGCAAGGATTGACGTCATCCACCCAGCTCGATGGGTATAAAATGACATGAACAGAATCTACTGACTTTAAAGTCATCACCCAGATAAAAGTTATGTAAGAAGTGTTGTCAGTATTCCAATCTGGCTATCCATTTTCTGTGAAAATAACAAAGTCTGTATACTATACACACTTACTGCACAGATACAAGTTCTACAGGGATTGTTTTCATCGACCCAGGTCTGGCCGTGGGTGTATTCTGTGCTGTCTAGGGGGTCTATGCAGACCGCACACACTGGGCAGCAAAGGCCAGAGATATCCACAGAACGTCGACATGCTAACGGTGGACACTCGCGACTAACACAGTTCACGCTGCCGTCCTAAAGGAAATGACAAACATAAAGACACACTCACTTTGAGGGCTTGTAAGGAAAATTTCACTGGTTGGCACGTGTCGAAATGCCCAGTGAGCTTTGTTTAATGCAACCTCTATTATCACTGCCATTGTCATTTAGTGCCCCGACTTTTCAACGTAGGCCTACTTGCCAACAGTTTGAAAATGTTCATTTCCATATCCTGAAAGTGGGTGGGCAAATGCCACAGTACTTTGTGTTCTACAAATGGCAGATGGCAATGTATAAATGTAATGTACCACATTGTAGCAGAATGTTTGCTTTTCAAATGGAGACAAAGTGCCTCACAAAAAGCAATGTTAATAGTGAGGTGGTAATACAACTTGGTGACACGTGTAGGGAATCCTTCATGGGTTGTTGAGAAAGGGTTGTATATGAGTTTGGTTGAGATAGGTATACATTTTGAGGTTAGTTTGCTTGAATTGTCAAGAGTCAGGGGGACTACGAGTGGCCAGTCGGGCTGGGTGGACTCACCATACAGGTGCAGGTATCACACGGACTGTTCTCCGGTGTGAACACTTCCTCATTGTTGTACATGATATCACGGTACATGCAGACGCTGCAGTCAGCACAGCATTCGCCGTCAAGGATCAAGCCATGCGTGCAGTTGCTGGAGTCCGGGCAAGGAAGCGGCAGGCAGCGCACCACTTGATCCTGTCAATGAGATAATACATCTGTGTCAGTTTGTCAGTATAGGTCTGAGTCTCACTTGGTTTTTCCCCTCCTGAGCAGCTTCAACATGAGAGAAGAACCTGCAGATCTATGCTAAATTAAGAGCGCTTACTTGTTATGCAAAGTAAAGCCTGCGGGGTGCCAGTATGTGTGTGCACAAGGCAGAAACATATGGAAAAGTCAAAATTATGTACAGCTATTTGCATATAACATGGAAATTTTGAAGTTTTGTAAAAGTTTGAAGTTCTGTGTCTACATTCTAAATATTCTTCAGCCTAAATGCACAATCAGGAGATAAGCATATTGCTCTACTCAGTGTAAAGAGTGCAAATATATCTGCGAGTGTGCTGTGGACAAATTTTCCTGAGACGTTTATACTGCATCATACTACTGATAGCAAAGATATGCCATCTGTGATAGTTAGAACTTTCATTAAGGGTACACCATTCAGAATTCATTCCATCACGAATAATTCATTGTGTTCTACCAACACTCTCTGCAAGAGATTTGAGCAGTTAGACTTTGAGAAAATCAAAATAGCTAAATGGTAGAGCATTATACTCAGCATGGCTCACTTGAAAAATATATGCAAACACTAATCATACATATTCATACTGGCCTGGGCATAATGACATTACTAAAAGTTCCAATAATGTTGCTTACTGTCCTCTTGATTTTTGTTTTTCTCTCTGGGAGGTTGAATATTTTGGACTTACGTTCCCCCCTCCACCGAAAAAAATAGTAGCAGTTGATGACTGGTACAAATTCTTGATTTCTAAATTGATACGCTGTGTATGTCAATATTCTATTGTGTCTCTTTTGAAACGTGTGGAACATGCCATTATGAGGTGAATAAAATGACGACAGACTGACTCACAAAGCATGTGCACTCTGTGCAGGGATCGTCTCTGTCGAACCAACTCTCTCCACTCTCGTATGTCTGACCCCCGGGAAGTCGGCAAAAGCCATCTGGTATGGGATCAAGAGGACAGGACAATATTAAAAAGACTGTGGTAGGATAGAAGGAACAGATCTAACAAAGAAAACCTTAGTCTAACAGAAACAAATATCAAGAAAATTTGGTGCGTCAAAGAAATAGAACTTCTTCAAGTCGCTTGGCACAATGCCTGTAAGCACCGGCAGTGAAACTGGGTTATGTTAACAATGGGACATGTGTCAGCATTACTGCCAACCTTATAGGAGCCTGTTGGGGTACGAAACCATGTTTGAAACATCTACTTTCACTGAGCATTAGTACATCTCAGGTAGCTACAATCCTCTGTACGATGAGAAGCAGTGCTGCTTTTGATGAAGAATCGATTTTTACACTTGTTCATAAAAATGGATATTCTGTATCATTAATACTTTTAATTTTATTACTGAATGCAAATTGTTCTGGTGTGCGTTGGTTGAAATCATACATGCTTCATTCAGCATACAGTATCTTTACTAACACTCAAAACTGAAAATGACATTGATATGGTAACAACCTTCAACACCATGCACTTACCTGCACATCTAGGGCAGCATTCTCCAGCTACTGTTGTTGTTACTGAGCAGTCTAATGTCGGACACTGTTCTGCATGAGTGCACCGAACATTTCCTTTCTGCAAAGAAATGGATTACAATGTTTCAAAAATCTCGAATATGAACACTCCACTGCTTCTAAACCTGTCACGGACGCCGCCACGTTGCATGTTGGTTGACGTTTGAGCAGCCGACCCACACACCAGTTATTGAGCTGTTCATGAACATACGAGAACAAGCCACCCAAACTCAGCCTCTGAGTACATCTGAAAGGTTCCAATATAACACCTTTTCAATTGTAAGTCATTTGTAATATACCACTTATTTCACGTCTGTCAGCTTGACCCACTGAGCACATAAATGCAGGAAAAGTTAATACTTGGGGTCAACTGATTTCAGGTCCAATTTTCACAAAATATGGAGTCCAAATGATGGTAAAACATTCATATCAAAACTCCTGAAGGCTCTGCATGAAAAAATACACTGCTATGATAGAAAAGAAAATATCTAAGGGACTGGATTCTGCCCCTCCCCAGCTCTTTTAGGATAAAAACAATGAAAATCATCATCACAACTTTCAGGACCAAAGTCCAGCAAACTGATCTATGGGAAAAGTCCTTACCCTGCACATGCATGTCCTGCAAGGGTCCAGCGCAGGGTGAGTGGTCTCGCCATCCTTGATTCTTTGGCTCAAAAAGAAGCAATCTGTATGCAAATACGCGGTGGAAGAAAAACACAGAAAGATGGGAGGGGTCCATGTGTCTCTGAAGGCCTATTTGTTTCACTGGGATCTGGATCTTGATCAGTGATCTTAATGCCGGTTCACACCATCCATTAGATGAGTTTTGGTGTCCGAAAACCAGCCACAGATCACTGACAAACATGGCCTGAGGCATTGCATACTACAGATGGTATGCCTTGACTGGTGGCCAAATCTGTAAGCCATTGTTCCTCCATGTCATGATATGCCTGTGGTATGCACGTCATGACTATTGATCAGGGAATGCCTTACACAGTTGGATCATTCCTGTTCTCAATACTCTGTGAAAAGACCACTAAAAATTTCCTTTAAGAATTTGTTGTGCCACATATCCCTGCGAATGGAAATTAGCTGTTCATATGTAGAAACACTGACCGCGGTTCGTATTTTAGGAACATGCATTGTCATGAGTAGAAACGGTCCCATTCTTGTCTCAGAAGATGTTGTTACTGGCTCTTGTTTTGATTCTCGGAAGTTGGTCCACAGTGTGAAATCAGAGGTGTTTTACTTCTGACATTCTGCATCCTTACGGTAAAGCGCCCAAGTATTTCACCGCAGCAAAATACTTCACAAAGAGAAGTATTTTCCTATACATGAAAATATATTTCAAAAATAAATGCAACTTTTGAAACTTTCTAAGATGTTCCCTTAATCTGGGACTTTACCTTGACATATTGGACAGCACTCTCCTGGAGGTTGGTACGGATAATAGCATTCCGTGTTACAGCTCGCTGGCTCGCACACCACGTCACCGTATATGCACACGCACTGATCACAGTTCAAGGTGGTGAATGACTCTCCATTCCTACGCCCGACACCATTGAAAACACAGCCTGGGATGAAAAAAGTAAGCATTGGCAAGTAATGGTAATCTTCAGCACTGGACAATTGAGAGGAGGGAAAGACTAGAAGCCACAATTCTCCAGAAGGAGCAAAATACTTGGGGTTTAAAACAAAGAGAGAAACGGGCACTTTCTGTCTTCCCTTCCTTCCTAATGATGAAAAGAAAACCTCTAATATAGCAATGAAAGCTTACATAAAAGGAATTTCCAATGTTTGGGGCTCCCAACAAAGTTGCCCTCCCCAACCAACAGGCCTATGGATCTGGGCTGCCCTGTTTATTCACATCCTGACAAGTTCATCAGACATGATTCAGTCGAGTCACAAGCAAATGCATTCGATTGGTACAGCTTATACTAGGCACACATTTTTTTCAGGTACATATATGCGCTACCCGAGGCACTGCATATTTCACAGCGATAATAACTAGTAAGCACAGCCAAAGAGGCACGCTTACCTTGGGGAAACAATATTTCCCCCTCCCCATTTTTTTGGCACACCTGCCCTTGTACAGAACAAGCGCAGGCACTTTCTACAGACAGCTACTATGTGTACAATTTAGGGCTGCGTCTGTTGGAGATGGTGCAATCTAGATCACTTACATTTTGATGCAAAATGGAAACCAGTCATACATTATTGTTTAATGTGTACCTCCCATCCCCAATTGAAGGACCACTATGTTTCAAGATCACATTCAGGAACAATGAATGTATGGATTCTGGATATAACATATTTCTTTACCAAGTGAGGCTCTTCCTATGCAAAACTGTTTCAGGTTTCTATGCACATTCAATTGAAAGTTAGCTGCGTCCAGCCTCTTTTGTTTGGTATTGAAGCCATGATCTACTCCATTTAAGTATGCTTATGAGATGATGGGACTGATGGAAGTCAAACCTACCATGGCAGTCAGGGCAGCACTGTCCAGCAATGGAGACAGGGTTACGGCACTGTGTATTGCACTCGGTGCGGAAGCACTGTATTCTACCTCTCTCCTGAGGGGGAAAAACATAAACTGGTCGAACCTTGGAAGCACAGCTTTACTAGTACACACTTGTTGTGAAGTTAATTGCACGAGGCCATCTAAACTTCTGTATTTAAAGGGTCTGCTCCAGACTGCAGATGAGACTGGATTTCTCTACATTTTCAGGATAACTTTCCCAGTAGCCATGGTGGAAACCAATCAGGTCTTCATCAGTTGCTAATGCCGGTGTCAGTTGTTTTTGCCCAATAGTCAGGACAAGAATTCTGACAGGATGCCCCCAGTGGAATGGGCCAAAAAAAATATCCAGCAAGGTGTGGAGTCAAAGTAACCTTCTAGTTTAGAGGCAAAGATCTTTGAAAAACGACATTGGGAGGTTACGCATTCCCCCCTCCCACCGTACTGACCCTGGCTGATTCATACCTGACTTTTCATGTCTTAAATTTTCTGCATGGTTTTAAACAAGGAAAATCACTTTACAAATTTGAGCCGGGCGTATATCGTCACTGGCCTGATATGAAGTTTTGGGAAACAACACTGTACAGCATAGGCACTTCAAACTACTGCATTGCCATGGAGACCTTCAGATGTAACAGGTTCAACAGAAATGCCATCCTCCAGTGGATCATCCAGCCACCTCCACATACTGCTGCATAGACAGGACAGCGATTGAGCACTTCACTGGCACTTACCGAGCAGCTGCAGGTCCTGCAGAGATCCATGGGGTCTTGCCACTGGTCACCGGTCCTGTGGAACTCCCGTTGGTTATCCACGCAGCCCGGCAGCATCTCCACGCAGGTGCTGCAGCACTGGCCCTTGATGCGCACCTGGGAGGCAGCTGGGCAGTCTAGTTCCGGACAGCTCTTGTACTGACACTCCACAGCACCTCTCTGGGGAAAAAGAGGCCAAAATGTGCCCATGCACTTCACATCACTGACCTTTGCAACCCAGCATATCCTGGGTATGGGTGGTTTGACAGGATCTGAGGTGGATTTCAGGTCCACTTAAACACAGGAATACAGAGAAAAACAGGGAAGTATGGCTATCTGTCTCTCACTGCAACACCATAATTTTCATGAGCCAACTGAGTTCCACCATGGAAAGACTTACTGTTTGCAGTAAAGGTGATTAAGGTTCAAAGATTGTGGTAGGCAGCTTAAACAGCCATGTAACACTTTGAATCCATGTGCATGTTAAATGATCAACCGTAAGCGTGTGTGTAACGGTGGTGAGTCTTAACACAAGGCATATTACCATGAAAATGCATCCTTGCCAAAGGCAGGTCAGTGCTTTTGTTTCACTCAGACATGCACAAAAGGCCAATTCATGTAAATCGCTGTGGAAAACAGAGCACTGGCTTCCAAAATGGCTGCAACGCAAAGCCTCAAAAGAGCGACTTACCAGGCAAGTACAGATGCTGCACTTGGGAGACTCTGGGATAAAGGTCTCACCATGACCGTACTCATTCCCTTCATACACACACGTATCTGAGCCAAAAAAAGAATAGATGAAATTAGCAAGTTCAGACAGAGATCCAGGCTTTAAATCAAACACAGTGAAACGTCAGAGTGTGACTGAAGTTTCAGCGACTGTCTTCATTGTGGACATAGGTCAGAAGAATTTATGCTGGTGTGTCACCTCTCAGTTGCTGGTTTCCATTTTGCCATTGTCACTGTGAAGATCTTATCCCTTAAATTCTCATTACAGCACAACTCTGCCATGAAATGACTTCCTCAGGGTTTTTTGAAGGATGTTTACCTAAAGCTTATTTGACTACTCTTACAACAAGCATGCAACTTGGACTTTGAAAAAAAAGAGGAAATTCCAAACTTCAGAATTCAGTGAAGACAATAGAACAGTGTATTTCAATTTTCAAAGGCATGAGTGTGAAGTAAAACATGAGGAAATTAACTGATCCAAGGAAAAGTTGTGTGCCTGTTACATGGGATCTTCACCTGAATGTAAAGGTGACATATCTTTTCACAGATATCTCAACTTCTATCAGTACCCTTCATGGCAGCTATAAGTATAGTAACATATTTTCACCGGTTGCTAAACAAAGGACGCTTCTGAGGGCCATTTTGCTGACACCTAATCTTTCTTAATGTGTCAAAAACATGATGAAAATGTTGGTTCCAGGTGAACCCAGGAAAGGGTGGTACCCAAAAGGTTTTTTAATGGATCAGGATGTGCTCTCTTTGCATTTTACAAGATTCTGAGGATGAACTCATCACAGTTACACTGTGGAGGAGTGAAACATCTCTTTTTAGAGGTGCTGAGGAGAAAAAGATGACTCAAGACCTTGGGCCTGTTGCCTTTGCAGCTCATGCTCATTAACCGCTCTGTCTATCATGCACACCTTTAAGTCTCATCTGACAGATATTCCCTCTGTTACTAAAAGTCAACTTCACCTTGCATTCGTCTGGTGCACATCCACTACTTAAACTACTACTGCAATAGATCCCTATTACATAATGCTACTGAATCAAAGGACTCGCCTATCACAGAAAGAGATTAAGGCAAAACATAAAGGAGTCTGTGATTCGCCTATAAGTCTCACCTTCGCATGTGAGGCAGCATGGTCCCTCTGTTGGCTTGCTGCAGGTGATTTCTGGACAAGTCAGATTGGAGCACTTCACATTGCCATTCTGTGGAGCCAAACAAAAAAAATAATGTCTAGCTGTGATTTATCACAATGGCAGATGAGATGGCAATACTGGTTGATGGACACAGAGAGGAAGATGGTAGTCCAAATCAATGCATCAATTGATAGTCAGTTGACAGTTGGAATTTCATTGCTTAGTCATGATGCAAAAATGAGCAAAACATGTGGTTCCCAAGCAAGGAGGACCAGAAACATTTTTTCAAAGTTGTTTTTATGACAGTGGGCATGGAGTCTGAGCCCTCAAATCCTTGGGTGCATTTGATATTTACTGGTGCAAATTGCAATTTGGCAAAAATGAAGCTACAATTTTGCATACATCGGACAAAATTATTCAAGTTAAAAGGAGTGGAACTGTCTTAGAGAATGGCTGTACAGGCACATGACTGTATGTATGTATGACTGCTTCTATGTATCCCATAGAAACAAAAAGGTAAAAATATCTCGAAAATATGGACTTGAAAGATTATTTTTTTAAATGAAGAATATATTTCATAAATTTTACCCCAACATAAATACATTCGTACATTTGGATGCTGTAAGAAAAAATTTAATAAATACATCTTGTACAAAAAACATTTCATAAACTTTTCACAAAAACAAAATATGACCAAATATGTCAATTTTGAAAATGCAGTGTTCTGCCTGTAAACTCAGAATGAACAGTGCTATGCTCTGTTCCTGAATGAATTCTATATGATTGCTTATGGAAAGTCTCACCTCACATCTGCAGACTGTACAATTACTGCTGGATGGTGTGAAGTACTGGTTATTTCGAATCAAAGTGCCCTCGCTCAGACAATCTTCAGATTAGAACAGAAATATAATTCAGAGTTTGTGATGGAAAGTGTCCAGTTTCTTGTCACACTAGCCCAATTTTAAAGTGGCTGAGTGGCACTGCTCCAGTTAGGATCCAACTATCATATTTATGACCTTTAATTTTTTTCTGATCTTTTCGTTGACCGTTTTATCATTTCTGCTCAAAGCAGAGTTACAGTTGTCAACACTGTGGATCGTGGAGTGAAATCAGTTGGTTCAAACCAGACAATCCTGTAATCCCAAATCCTTCAAAGTGAACACCTAGGTTTGGAGTACTTTGATGCATTCAAGGCTGGAAGGGTGCCAGTCACTTTATGCAGAGGATGAAGTTTTATAAAGAGTTAAGCCTTCATCTGGAACTGGCTAGGTGAACAGTGAGTCTAGGTTAAACAACAGAATTCAGTTAAGCAGGAGGTGAACGAATCTACACCAAGATCATTTCATCCAAACTGCTGATGAAGCTTCAGTTTACATAGTTTATTTTAGAGTGGATATGAGGTCCAACTCAGCCTAAGACATACTCCATGATATAAGCTATAAACATGGAATGGAAGGTTAAACCATCAAAGAATGAGTAGGCAAAGTAGGGGAAGACGACTGAGTAAAGATTCAGACTTTGTCTATTACCAGGCATGAAATGATACAAGAAGTAGTTAAGAGTGAGCCAGTTTTAGCCTGGTATATCAAGTTCAGGACAATAAGTCAAAGACCTCATTATGAATCTCAATATGTTTCAGGAGCATGCATTTCTGTATGGATGACAACATGAGTGATACACCAAAGCTCTCACAAGGAGGGGAAATCTTTAAAATAGATTTCTCAAACACATGTTTTCCATATACACCCTTCTGACTTTGGATGGCCAAATATAATAAAGTGTTAAGTTTGCTCTTTCGAATGCAAACTGAAACATAGTTATCAAAAATTGTCCTAAAGAATCATTCTTTGGGATGTGGTTCAAATAATTAAAGATGTCCTCACCTGCAGAAGCACATTCTTAATTGCACTGGTTAACAATTCATACCAAAAAAGTGATTTGCAACTGAGACAAAATGTGCTCTTTCTTATGGATTATGATTGTGCTGAATTCAAATATGACAATTAATATAGCTGATCTGCAACTGAATCCAAGACAGTTAAGTCTATGTTGCACATTCGATGTATAAGATCTAAATAGCAGATTTTTAATCATGAATTGTCAATCTACACGTAGGTCTTTCCTGAGCATTTACAATTGTTGAAACTGACACAGAACAAAATCTCAACAAGAGCCAAGCAATAATTTCAAGCATCAAGGGCATTCTGGTTTGATATTCTAATGGCGCATGCCATGTGTGAGGCTATTCAGAAACAGCTACGTGCATGCTTATCAGTGCAGCCATACGCGGACTCACGCACACCCTTTGTTCCCAAAAGACGTTGGCTTTTTGAGATACCGAACTGGTTAATTGTTCGAGTGTGACTTCATTTATTTCTTCAGCATTTTGCTTAGAGCTGAATATACAGAGAGCAGCAATTTGGAACCAAAATGGCTGTTCATTATGTGTGGTGTAAATGTATACGCAGTTCCAAAAATTGAGACACTCATGTCACAACTCTCTCTACAGGCAGCTCTGGTTTTTGCCAGAAGACCAGCATTACCTGTGCATTCGTGGCAGCACACGCCGGCCCTGGGCACAGGGTGGGTGCACAGCTCATCGCATATCTCCTCCATGCACTGGACGTTGCTGTTGTTGCAAAAGCAGTGTTCACAGGCATTGAAGAGTGACGTCCAGTTGGTGAGGTGACGGTACAGGATGCCCTTGTACATGCAGTCCTCGTTATCTGCCAAAAAACCCCAGATAATTATCCATAAGTAAACACACATCACCCACCAAGCTTACATAAATTTTCTGTTCATGTGAGAAACCTCATTAAAATTACTTATTTTTCTTCAACTCACAACACTCTTGCGAGGTGGATTTATGTTGCTGGTTATCTCACATTTTTGCTACACTAAACCTTTGCCAAGAATGACACTAAAACTGATTTCCAGAAAGGGGGTAACCTTGAGTGGACTCAGCTTAATCCCAAAAAGGTCCTCACAACCCACATTATGTGGACCCTTTGTTCACGGGTCCACATAAGGTATGCAAAGTTGGCACATATTTCTGTCTGGAGATGAGTAAATGTTCAGCTGAACTCCTACATTCTTTTAAAAATTCTTCAATTTGAGGCCCAAATGGCTAGTCCCATGGAGCAACAAGTTAAAACAGAAATATTCACCTTGTGGGGGACACTCTGTACACTGAGTGACGCCCATGTCACAGGTGCACTGGGAGCAACCATCGATAGTCCAACTCGTCCCAGCTGGGTAGAGGACATTCTGGTACAAGCAGCCTGGTATTGGGAAGAGTTCCAAACACACATGAGCATATCAGAGGAGGCTTTCACCTTTGAAAGGCCAGCTTGAGACAGGAAGAAAATGAAATATCCACAAAATACTAACCAGAGACTTAGAAGGCCCCATAGCAGCCTATGGCCTGTACGTTACCTACAGTTGTGTTTGCCAGCAGGCAAACCTTAAATGACCCATTTTCAACCTTTACGTATAAAAATACCTTAAATTGATAATGCATGATTTCTAGACTTGAAAGAGATCATCTGGACATTTCTGGAATCAGTAAAATCCTCATCAAAAAATTCTGAAAGTGGGATAAGTAATGACAGATTTTTGGATTGTCTGACTTGTGGTAGGTTCAGCCTAAGTTAGGGTCAGACACCTCTGGGTGTGTGAGGTAATTGCCCAACCGAATATAACAACACTCGTGGCTGATTTTGGAAATGTTTGTTCCAGAGAATCTGAGGAGTAAGAGTGACTGGTGACTGATGAGGAGTTGGCAATGTGGTGAGTCGGATTTAGGAAGTATTGCTGAGGTTGGGATGAGGTTGGATGTGTATGGATTGGGTTGGATTAGTTTCTGGTGGAATGCGATGGGATGCAATAGGTAAGCTGAGGTTCATAGGTGGTTTACGGTGGGGTGCATTGGGGTGGAATGAGGTATTTTAGACCAGCCTGAAGAATGGTTGGGCTCAGTTACTCAGGCTTGGCTGAGTTTGCTTGAAAAGTGGAGGCAGGGTTCTGTACATGCCTGCAGGTCCGACGCAAGTCTTCCCGTCGGAATCCACAATGAATCCTTCATGGCACGCACACAGATAGGAGCCAATGGTGTTGATGCACCGATGTGCACAAGCATGCTCTATCTTACACTCGTCGATATCTGAAAATAAACATTAGAAAACACGGGTAAACCAGATCTTATTAGATCTAAGTTCTATGGCATCCTTCTAATTAGGTGTGAACTCACATTGAGCATGGTGTGAACATCCTCCAAAAAACGGAAACCACAAAAAAGGAAAATGGGAAAGAAACAGAGGAAGAGGGACAAAATTCTGCAGTTTACCAGAAAATACCTCAGAAATGAGTCGATTCAACTGTTCATGATTTGTCAGCTCTGTGCTGATGAGCATCCCTAAGAAAAGAGATTTTTATTTTTCCCTCTTCTCTGGTAATGCCCATAAGTGAGCAATGATGTTGAAAATCTAAAGTCATAGAAGCAAAATACTCAATGCAGGTATGAATCCTAGCAAATCTGTCTAAATCCCACTAAATTTCACAATGTTATTTTACTGTATAATCCCAAATAGTCTTCCAAAATAGAGGTACAATGCACGATAAGTGGGTAATTGTCGGGAAGTGTTTTACCTTGGCACACGTCATCGGGGCCAAACTCATAGCCTGGTGGGCAGGCACACTTGTAGCTGCCAATGGTGTTGATGCAGCCGTAGGTCGGGCAGATCAGTGGGTTGATGGCACACTCATTGATATCTGCAATTGAGAGATGGAGAAGTCAGAAAGATTATAGTAAGGATGGATTATAGGCTATCAAAGGCACTGGTGTACATCCTTCAGGCAATCCTTTTCATATGAAATGCTTGAATACCAGGAATGTCTATGCTAACAGTGGATGCACTTTCGTTTACCACAAGAAGGACCGACATGCACTGAACTGATCCAAATTCTCTCATTTTCCACAAATATTTTCAGTGTAAATACATTTATCATGTAGTATAAATTATATTAAAGTTCTTTTAGATTGTATTTCATGATGCATACATTCCAACCATGGTATAAATAGACAAACCAAGAAGAACATTCTACAAGTTCAATAAAGGTTCAAAAACATGTTGAACATTTATTTGTAAGGATGTCAGAAATTTAACACTTTGCTGTATTTTTTCAGACTTTCCAGGAACTTCTTTTAGACTTCAGGTTGGAACACAGCCTAATATTTTTGTACCACGGCTTTTGAGATTGTAGATAAACAGGGAAATGTGACCTGTTTCTTATCAAAGTGTAAAGCAGGAAACTGATGTTTATCAATTTGGTCTCACACTAACAAGGTCTATGTTACATTTGTGTGGCAAATACCAAGGTACAACTCTGCTAATAACTTTTAGTTTCTGCTCACCTTCGGTGCAGGAGGGTCCAGTGAAGCCCACAGGGCACATGCAGATCCCACGTTGGCAGATGGCATTGTTCTCACAGGCTGGGTTACATGTCATTTCTAGAGTTGTGAAGAATTCATACCAAATAATACATATCAAGAATGAACAATAAAAATGCCTAACAAGAAGGCCATAAAGTCAAAAGTTAATACTTACAACAAAAGCCTCAAGATTGAGAATCACTGAGAAAGAACAAACTTTCAAGTAAAAGTATAAGGGCTAAAATGTTCTTAAAGGAATCCACCATTACTACAACAACTGCTTCTTAAAGGAGGACACAATAATGTCAATCAAGGATTTTCTGCAAACTGTAATTTGTAGCTGCTACTACGTGTGCACACAGTAACACAAGAGGATTTAACCCGCCAAGATTTTCGGTAGCATTGTAAAGAGGGCTCGTGAACATTTCAAAGCAATTTCTCCGTGCAGTACAGTGTGAGGTTTGTTCTAAAAATCATGCATATACACAGGTCGAGTCTACACAGGTTGAGCATGTGTGGAGACCTCAGGTGTTCAGATGCCACAGCAGGGTACAACAAATGTTGATCCACTAGTTTGTCTCAGAGTGGAAAGAAATATATCACATAGATCTGGAACAAACTCCTCTGATGAGTCGGCATTTATATCCAACTTTGTGACTGACTACCTGGTCTCTTTATCTGGTCATTTTAAAAAGTCAGAATTTAAGACCAAAAATGGTGCCCCACCTCAGACAAGCTGGCCACGAATTAGTACCAGCAAGAACTGGTGGTAATTTCATAACTTAAGTGTGGCTTACCAATGCCACAGGTTTCACCGGTGAACCCAATGGCACAGAGGCACACGCCTTGCTCACACGTTGCTCCGTTCTCACAAGCCGGGCTGCAAAGTCCACCGCCCACTAATTTTACAAGAAAGTCAAAGGTAACAAAAAAGTGGATGTAATAACAACTGTCCAAAAGGTGACTGGCACTTTCTAAAATGTAGTAGCCATATGCCTGTTGGTGGTCAGTACCTGTGTAAAAGGACTAAAAACAACTTATGGTGTCATATTCAGTTATGTAATAGGGTGGGGTTAGGGGAGTCAGGCTCAGGTGCAGAGGTGGGAGGAGGATTCAACAGTAGAACTTGAGCCAGTGGGAGAGGACACTTTCACTAGCCTATGGCTGCACCATGCATTTGGCATCTCATCTAGAGGTGGATCTGAGAGCTAATCAAAATACAACGTGATAGGAGGTATGGCCCTTCATGTTACATTATATTTCAATTTACAAACTTAGAACTATTCTCAATAGAAGCAAGAGGTAAAACAGGCTGGATATACTCCTCACGCAGTTGTGCAGTACGTTGTGTCAAAAAATCTGCAAAAGTGACCTCGATTAGGGAGGGGAACTCTATTTGAAAACCCTTGAATGTTCTTCAGCTTCACCCATGTATAAATCACTTCCTGCCAGGGACACCGGATCCGGACACGTATGCTTTATATGTGTGGCCGGGGTCTCCGAACACGGACAAAGGGAACAGGGCCTTGTAACAAAAGACCGTACTCGGAACAAAAGACCAGGCTGCTGGGCATTACCGACATTTTTTCACTCTCAAAATTCTAGATAATCCTGCCTTGTTTTGAAACAGTATACCACGGTTTGGGGCATTTAAAGTGAGCGGATTACCACCAAGGACAAAAGCGCTCCACCACCACAGGCTGCAGGCCTGGCTGAAATACTCAGGCGTCAATGGATTTTGTCTGTCTGGCTAGACAGGACACTAGACATGCCTTCACATTTTCGTAAGTGTCCAGTAAATGAAGATAGGAATTCTTAAAGAATTTTGAAAAAAAGAAAAAATTCATAAATATCCCGACCCAGTATCATCAACATTGATAAAAGCCCTGGCAGTAAGTGGTTCAGTGATACACACAGCTGAACCGGTGTTCATTAACTGCTCTCATAAGATTGCACACTGCAATAAACATGGAGTCTACAGGGTCTGCGTTGGAATCAAATGACTGACAAGCCAAAGCAGAAGTCAATCGCATATTAACGCCACAAGTAACAAGAGTTAACATGATACATTGCTTTTCACTTTGATTCCTCGTCATAACTTGATAATGATGTGTGGTTATGGTCAAAAGTTGACATACATTTGGATTAAGTGAAAGTGAAAGTGTAGGGCCGGATTATCCTGATTTTTGGTAATGATTCTTTTTCAGTCAGCACAGTCAATTATTGTAAATGAACCTGAGAATAAAGTTTTAAAATACAGGAGATCTTCAGATTGATCAGCCATTGAAAAGGAATAGCTGCAAAAAATAGATGAAGTCATATAAACCTAACTTTCAATAATACAACTGTACACTTTGGTGCCCAGATGATGGGGTAGGGGAAAGGCCTAATATGGCACACTCACGTGAGAACTCGCACTGTTCCCCTTGAAATCCCTCGGCACACTCACAGATGCCATTGACACAAATGCCACCATTGAGACACAAGCCCTCGCAATCTTCCGCTAGTAGTGAACAACAAACCAGTAACAACAGTTAGCGATAAGGGTAAAGTACATGTACATGTAGAGAAAACTGTAATACAAAATACAGATACCTTTGGGAGGTTTGCATGGTGACGCATTGATCAACTACATGTAGTTAGGTATGCTGTTACATCTCTTTTAAATGTTGGTTCTCAGAAAAACTGGTGATTCTACTCCCACTGCCCAGACGTAGAATGTATAGTGCAATTCGACAACCAGAATTAGAAGCCATTACTGTGGTGGCACAAGGCTCGTGTGCAGGTGGTACGCACGTGTTACATGCCTCATCGACCAATAAGGTGTCGCGATTTCCCAAATGCATGCGCGGGTCAAGCTAAAAAAATGTGTGTGTGTGAGTGCAGTGCCGCAGCAGTCATGACGTCTAATCGGATTAGTCTACATGGTGTAACTGTAAACCTAACTAGTTTGTAATACAAAAACATCATTCACTACCTATACATGTAAAATTACGGCCCAGATGAACATATCAACCTTTGTCAGTTGCCAAGGTAAGTACGACTCTAAAGTCACTTGAACATTTCCCTGTGATTTTGCTATAGATGTTTCAGCTGACAACCCAATACGTGAATAGGCGCAGCCAAGTTCTTACGTAGTGTTGTCAGGTACACCATTCCTGATAAGGGCCCAGAGATGCAAGTATAGTTCCCTGCATCGTCCAAGGTGAAGTCGTTGATAATAAGGTTGACGACAGACTCTGGCAGTACTTCAACATACTTGTGCAAATCTCCTCCTGAAAAAACATAAACACAGAAACAAACAAAGTTTAGAAAAAGAATCAGTGGGTCCTACCACTTTCCATATAGCCCTACAATCATGAGTCCCTATGTTTACTGCAGTGCATGCTGGGATAAAGTGGGGCTCATCAGAGTGGTATAAAGCTGTCATATGCCAGTGAAAATGACAGACATACAAGAGAAATTCAATCACAAAAAAGTGACATGTACAATCCCACCACTGCCAGTAGCAGTTCGAAGAAAGATTTAAAATGATAGTTACGGGAAATGCATGTTCGAAGTTGAGATGTTGTACATGTATGGTTACTTAGCAGTGCATGGTACTGTAAGCATAGATGTTCTATCCCAGAATGCACTGGGAGGTATACACTTCGATACTGAAATGTTCACATAAATCTCGAAATTGAGATTTAAATGTCAATTCCCATGGTCTTTTTAAACACAAAGCTGTTTCAGCTTTCATTAAGCCAGTGCAATATCCTATGAAACTGTGGACTAATTTCACATACAGGTGGTTTCTCAGATTCAAATATCAAAAAGAAAAGTGCAAAAAAAAAGGAAAAATGGAAGGATCCCTAGACATTAGCCCACTGCCAAAGAAAATGTACAATATTGCCTAACCTGACATTATTATCTATTATTGTCTATTAAATGATTACAAAATGCTATATCTTACAAAATGGACAATCTGGAGTATTTGCTTTTGAAAATATTCTCTTGTTAAAATATATATTTGTCTGTTTCTTCTGAAAATATTCTCTTGTTAAAATATATTTTGACTGTTTTTCACAGACTTGCCAATGCACACTTTGCTGTTGGGTCCCTCTTAATTAATCAGTAAATCATAAATACTGGCAGAAGAAGAGACCATTTTTTTAACAGGGAGGTGAGGGTGATATGGGGGTGATGCCCATGCACTTTGACACATCCTATAATGGGGTGGGACCCTTGTTCGTGCAGAGCTCAGAAACAAATTGCAAGACCATGGTTTTTTTCACATACCTATGTTTGGTTACAAAGTAAAGGATGAATACCTTTTTCTTTGAAACTCTGCCAACTCATCCTTTGAGTAACCTTCAATACAGTGGCTAGAAATCAGTGCTTTCCCAAGTTCTCACCACTTTGTAAATACATTCCAGATACATGTATATAAATTCACCAAATCCAATTTTGCCGATGGCGTTCCCCTCTGGGCCCACCCAGACCGGTAAGGTCCCCGGCTCCTGATCCATGCTGTGCAGCCGGCACAGGAAGTTGACATCCTCACCCAGGGCCAGGACCTGGCCAGAGAATGGGTTGATGATGATCTGCGGTGATAAATCCACTGAAAGAAAGAAAACACTAAGAATATTAACCATAACATAACAGCAGTGGGATCCATATCCCCTCAACATTTCCTCAAATATTGTAGCAATGCATTTATGTCATGCACCTGGCCTTCAGGAAATTTTTTCAATAACATGTTACAGTCCTGACACCAATATTGAGAAAATTTAGGTATTCTGTTCTCGTGTGATAAACCTTATTTGGAGACAGGTCAGCCAAGTATCCTTACTGCATACTCAATACACTCAAGCTGACGCAATAGGATTCTTGAACTTTAAACAACATCAAAACCCTATGGCGTATTGAATTCAAGTCTTTATACTGATTATTAGAGCCTTAATCAAACGTCAGGAGTTTGTCTGGATAGCTGAAAGCTAACTATTCATCGTAACAATTTTTTTTACACCTGCAAGTGTTGACAGTAACAGGAAAAAATACATCAATCATTTGCCCCATGTTGCAGAGCACTTGTATATTCCACCATTACTCTGTGAAAGGCACACCCTAAACTCAATTTGATTCCACTAATCCTTGAATATATTTAGATTTATCCACATGCATTCGATTGTCCAAGTAATACATTTCTCTTCCCTGTTTAACTGGAAGTCAAAGACAAAGCTCTGCAGCATGAAATGCACGTACATTAAGGATAAGTAAATCCGGGCTGAGGATTGTGACCAAATTGGAAAGGTTGTTTACAAATCACTGCAAAAGGAATCTAAGACATCATTCTTAGTGTCCTAACTTTCATTTCTTTTTTCACACAGGAATGCAAGTCACTTCACCGAGGGGGCAACAAATGTAATAAATTCATTACGGAGGAACGGAATGGGTCTAGAGCATACCTATCAATTCACATGAGTCGCCTTTAAAGCCTTCAGCACAGTAACACTGGCCACGCACACAGATGCCACCATTCATGCACGGGGGCTCACATTGGATGGCTGTTGGGGGGTGGAAAAACGGTGTGACACACAGGGTGACAAAAGGGTAGACACTGTCACATGGGATGTGCAAGTTGAAGATCAGAGCACAGCAAACTTCTAAAACACAGGTTACCGACACCGTTGCCATAGGGCATGTCTACATTATGAAACTTTAAAATCAGAAACTTGGCAAATGACACAGCAGAATGAAAATCAAGGAAGATCAAACTGAAGACCCTCATGAAGTAAATTTGCAAAAGTACACACAAGATCACATGCAATTTGACCTGTTTTCACCATTTATTAAATAACATTTTCATGGAGTGTTTCCATGAATTCTATGTGTAAATGATTAATTCTGTAATAGAAAGAAGTCTTTTGATTCTAACTTTGACAGGCTCCTGTATGAAATCTTAAACCATGCACACCGTCAAAGCTCATTTTGTTCCAACAATGAATCAGAATGTCATAAAACAGGTGAAAACTCACGCCCTCAAATTAAAACTCAAGAGACCAGAAGAATTAAGGGAAAAATTCACAATCAAATTGATCAAGATTTTACTTGGTCAAGTTCTTACCAGAACATGGTTCTTTTTTTTTATACTTTCCCATCTAAATTCAGGGAGTTTTTCACTCTCCATTGTCAAGTTCTTAGTCTTAATCTTTAGATATGAGAGAGCATGTATCACAAACAAAAGCAAAAGAGAACATTTTAACTAGTTTCTGAAACCTCTGCTGAAGAAAAAAAGGGTTGGCATTTTTATTAGGTAATGACGAGAGCTACATTTTCAGCAACAGCTTGAAAACTGCAGAGTCATACATGTACATATTTGTATATTCATGCTTATGGCCTATGAACCTCCATGAATTGAGGGAAAATGTTGGGTATTATACAACGTGTTTGCTTTCCTTTGGCAGCAAAACGGTTGGTGCACCTGTTGAAAGTGTGGCATTCACAGTTCTGTGCTGCACCTTCCAGCACATGTGACCTGTTTTTCTTTCTTATTTACTCAAACAGAGCTCTATTTTCCTAACAGTACAGAACATATGGATATTGGAATTCCAGGGTGTAGTAACTCAGACTATTCTGTGGGCTGCTTTTGTTCGTTGTCTTATTGTTCAGTCAGCTGTGAAGATGCCTGAACTTTGCCAGGAGGAAGTATACTTGCCCAAAAAATACAACACGCACATACACTGAAAGGAGTCAGCTCTTTCCAAGCACAGTTGTTGAATGTGTTTTAAAAATAGTCTCCTGCATCCTAACATTTCAATTCTACTTAATCAAGGTAAGCTTTTTTAAACAAATGAGGCTTTGAAAATGTTAGTGGAAGCAAGCTGTAAACTGACAATTAGATACATTTCTGACAAGGGTGGATCAATAATTGTAATAAACCTTTTGTGAAATTTGATGGGCCTGTTGCATTTGATTCATATTTGATGGATATAAAGCCAGGATTATCTCTCTTGCTTTTGCATTTCAAAAGAACTTGATAATAAAATAGACCGTATCAAATCACAAGCTATTGAAGCAAACTGCAACAAAACCATTCCTTTGTCACTGTGTTCACCCTGTTGTGAGAGGCTGGTTTTGTGAATGACCCTGCTTAGTCTGGTTTACCATAGAGGAAGGACACAGAAGGAGTTGTAACTCAGGCACTTCAAAGTGTACAATGACGGTCGCCGCAGAGTCAGACGAATTATAGAAAACATTCCAAAAATGCCTTGATTACTGCCCGCATCATTGCTGGACAAGCGGGGCCAGTAATATCCTCGCAATACTTGTAGCTTTTTGCTTGCAATTAAATGCAAATTATCACTGGGACCAGAAAATAGAGAGAAAAAAATCCCTGATATTAGACATACTTTTGCCATCGTAAATAAAATTTTAAAATTCTGATCCCTATCCATGCAAAGTTTGTAATTTTATTCATCTGGCGTTCCCCTGAAATGCTGTCCCTGGGAGTTACCAAGTGAGTCTAGTGCCAACGGGTGCTGGGGCTTTGGTGGGGTAAAAAATCCCTGGGATTTTCCCGGGAATTGGCTCTGCAGTGTGAAAAGGCCTTTTGTTGTTGTTTCTTTGCCTTAATTGAGAACAACTTTAGAGAAGTTGACCAAATGTGCAATACCATTCAGTTGTGGAAGCACACCTGAGACCTATGCTTCATTTCACAAGCACTAGACATACTGCCCGCAGTTTGACATCACTGTAATGATGCATGTATACGTCCGGCTGAAATGCAGCCCCACACCGCGTTCCGTTTATATGCATGTAACATAGTGATGTTATGCTTTATTTTACAAGGGTGTTTTCCTATGGAGACTCAATGGACTGCATCGCACCTCACTGTCATAGGAAAGTGCAATTTTAAACAAAGCCAGACATCATTACATTACCGGTCTGTTGCAAGAGGGACTGTAGATCAGAGGGGTGGACCAGAGGAACTGAACTCACGTCTTTTTTCACAGAAGTCTCCCGCAAACCCTGGCTGGCAGCGACACTGTCCACTCAGACAAATGCCTCCATTCTGACATTCTTGTGCACAACCTCGCTCTGAAAGAAATTGAAAAAAAAATTGAAAAACAAGTGTATTTGTAAATCTGCTGGCCAAATGTCTTGGAAATGAACTCAAATACTGGAAATCTGCAATACGGTATAAGTGTTCAAACTTTGTCAGGAAGATCACTGCTTCTTTGATCTACTATCCACTGCTTCATAGAGACTCGCATGCACAAAATAAGCAATTCAGAAAAAATATGAGGCGATTCCAAACTGCACGAGACTTTGAACAGTATTTTTCAGTTTGTAATGACGTACATAAAGGGTATTAAAACCACTGAAGTCAGGTAATCCAAGGAAGTGTTGCTTGCTCAGAACTCAGCCTCAATGTGCATTGATAGGCTAAATCCAATAAATACTAATGAAGCGATCTGAGATCAAAATTTTGTCAAGAGAACATTTCTGGCAACAGCATTGAAGCTATGGCCCCTTCAATTCCCTGGTAATCTTCGACAAACATCTTACTCTAAATAGTACTCAATATGCATGGTACAACGAAAAAGTTTAAACTTATCATTTGTTTGGTCGACTTCACCAAGAAGTGACTTATACTAATAGGATAGTTTTAGTGCGCCATGAAGTGACTTAACGTTGATAGACTTTGTACACATGATATGACAGTTTGTGGTGGGGCAACTGCCATGACACATCACTTCTTGGTGCAACTGACGATTTACAGAACATAAATTTCATAATACCATTACGAGTATAACGGACCAAATACAATAGCATAACAAATACAACTTGTACGCATTAAAGGTATTCTTTATTTCAGCGTACTCTTTATTTCGCACGACACTCCTTCAAACTCAGCCATGCACACACAGATGCCGCTGATGCAGGATCCTCCATTTTCACATGGGTAACGACACTCCAGATCTGCAAAAAAACAGGACAGTTATCGCAAAAAAGCTCTTAAAATTCAAACCTCATAGAGTCTGCTCTTTTTACACCAAACACATTTTCGCATGAAGGGGATTGTAAAACTGTGGCTGGTTGTCAAAGCATTTTCACTAGGTGTTAAAATTTCAATCAGCTACCAAAACAACAGATTATAAACACTGTTACTAAGTACTGTGTATAATAATTTAGAACCTTTGAAAAATGTTTTGTGATTATCTATAACACAAAGCTACAGTGATATTTCTGTTAACCTTTTGGAAGGAAAGGAGGCCTTTTTAATGCAACAGCTAATAATGTACAGGATATACATGTAGTGTTCATCTTATAACTAATATGGCACTGGATCAAAAGGACATTGGACAGTACGAACCAACGAGCTGGCAGAACTCTCCAGTGTAGGCAGGTGGGCAGAAACAGACCTCATTGTTGCACACCCCGCCATTCAGGCATTCACCATGGCAAGAGTTATCAGAGGCTGGACAAGAGATAACATAACATGAATGAAGAGACTCCATTCAAGAGTTGACCACATTGAAATGAGACAGAGATTAACTCTTTATTTTTGAGCATGATAATAGGAATGGAAGCAATAAAACAACACCTTACTGAGACGAGCAACAATGAGCCTTGAACGTGATACATTAGCAAAGTTCCTGATGTACTCCATAATAAAATTCATAACAGGTGAAATTATGCCGCTGCATAAATCTGCATGAACCTCTGAACTAGGCTACTTCATATCACTTTGCCGCTTGGCATGCACTGGTCAACCTGCTAGGTCAAAATCTAATGTAACAGCTGATATTGCGATTTGAGGTCATCAATGAGTCTGGATGGGTGATAGCAGTAAACATAAACCATTGATGTGCTCCTTGGTGTGTGGAAAATGTGCAGAAAATCTCCAATTGGGGATAGAAAACTGGCTAGAGTCACCAGCTGATTTGCCAATGTTTCCGTATCTTTCCATAATCAATTCCTCGGAGAGGAAACAATGCAACATGACTTTCTTTCAACCACCTTTAGTACATGTCCACTGCTGAAGCAGCTCTTTACAGTTTTGGGCCCGGTGGCATTTACACCTTGAGGCTGCATCCGAATCTGTTGTATAGAGCTAGGTCTATGCCTTCGCTCCATTGGAAATGTGTGGAAACGCATAGACAACAGACCAAGCCACAGCTCTGGAACCCCGTTTCAGACACAGCCTGAGCACAGAGCTGCGTCCAGCACTGGCCAAGAGCATAGTGCAAGTGCATGGGCATAAGAAACACTCCCTTCCCCAGAACTATCAGGAACACGTTTTATGAATACTGTCCAATCTTACGGTTCATGGTGATGACAACTGAAGCGATGAGGGGTCCGGCTGAGCAAGAATAGGTTCCAATGTCCTCTTCCTGCAGGCTGGTGATGATCAACTGACTAGCAGCCACGGAGATGGTCTCCACAAAGATACGAGTCCCGTCACCTGTGCAAATGAACGACAGCCAACAATGAATGAATTCTGTGCATTCAATGCATCACAGCTCATTATCGTTTTGGGATAATATTTTAAAGGTTGAAAGGCATGCGGTAGCACCATGTGAAGGAATTCTGAGATATAGTCTCCTGAAGATGGAATGAGCATGCAGTGCGAAACGTTGAGTATACTCCCGGTTCTTTTCAGAATCACACATACTCATAAGAGATGTATTCCTTCGCATGGTGCTATTGCAAGCCTTTCCACCTATTGCTGTCTTTCACCATGAATAGCCTGAAATTCCATCTGATACTGTTTTCTGTTGTATTTAATCTTCGTGTATGTTATTGTTAGTTTATGGATAATGTTCTATGAGTACCTGCTCTTGGCAGATACCGGCACAATGTATATGTCTTCTGCATTATTCATTATTATTAATATGAAGTGTAAAATGAGGGCATATTCATACTACCTGAAGTCATCCTTTAAAAGAAAATTGTCAAAACCAGTTTGGGTGCTACAGGCAATTGTTCAACTACATTTTACTTACGATTTATGCAGTAATGGTCAGAAGACTGGTTGAAACCAGCAATTCTTGAGATTTTTTTAAATTACCGTGACATGACAAAAAAGATTCTGGGTATTTCAAACATGAACCAAATTTCACAAATCTACAAATCGGAAAAAGTCACCATACTTTGGACATACCAAATATGTGAATAAAATGTCACAAAGCAATAAACAGCAGAGAACTGAATTACAAACAACAAGATTGTGAACCATGAAATTCTGTGAGTGCACAAGGGGTGCTGTGAGCAAATACGACAATGTGGTTTACGTCACACAGTTTGGGACATGGACCACATATAGCTAAGCTCACCAGGGTCTCCCACCGGTATCTCCCGGCCGTCAGGGTACACCCACACTGGCGAGTTGGTAACCTGGCTCTCATTGGTGTAGCAGACGTAGATGACTGTGCTCCCAATGGTCGGGACAAACTCAGTAGTTTGAGTGATCTGCAGGGCCACGTCTTCTTCCTGCCCGCAGTCCCTTCCGGCCCAGCCCGGTGGACATTTGCACACCTCGCCAACACACTCGCCACCATTCAGGCAAGGTGACTGACAGTCTAGAAAAGAAATACAGAGAACCCAAGAAGAAGCACACATTCTTTACTTTAATATACTTCAGATGACAGGCTTTATTTTTCCTTTGTTAATGTACTATAGTCCTCATCCACGACCCACACTTTGTTTACATGCGCACTTTCCTATGGCATGAGGTGCGACACGATCTACTAAGTCCTCTTAAGAAAGCACTCATGTAAACAAAGCCTGATGCCACTGTGTTTTGGGTCTATTAGCTTTAGAGGACATGAGACAAACCCCAAAGGACATTAATGAATCCATTGCTTTCCCTTTGTGTATCTGTCGTCTGAGGTTAAGCAAATGTGAAACATGTCTCTGAGGTAAAGCAGAACATGTTAACATCCTTATTCTACGTTCAAAATACTGAAGCATGGTGCATTACCAGTCAAGTGATACATGTCCACATAATTACAGCATTACAAGTACATTACAACACATTCTATCTCACAATTACAAAGCAGATTTTTCTTCATTTCCTCCTGCTGTATTTTTCTTTTTTCTGCTGTAAGTGACGGAATTACAATTACTGTTATTCATTAAACTACCTTGACAGTGCAAGAATGCAGCATTCCTTTTTACAGACATGTCCTCTACATTTTCATATTCCAAATCTCTGCCTATACCAGTGTCTGAAAGTTATGAAATAAACTACATAAAAAGTCCAATTTCTTTATAGTTTTGAACAGATGGTTGCCCAAAAAACAAGGGTTGATTTCCAAGATACATAAGCTACAGACAATGCATAGCAAACTGACCATAACACTGCCATTTTTCTATCCAAGCCTGATGCCATTTTTTCCATTGTTTTGCCAACAGGTGATGGTGACAATGGCGACCAGAAAACAGCCTAGTTCTGTCACACAACGGTTGTTCACTAATCATCTAGAATGTGACATATGCCACTGCCCGTACCAAGATCCCAAAACACTGTGTTGCCTGCACAGCTTCTGTATGGACTGCCTCATGCGATATCGTGATGCCAGAAAGACTCGCAAGCTTCACTGTCCTGTGTGTCAACAGTTAACACAACTCCCCTCTGTGGGTGTCCGCGGCCTCCCAGATAGCATAACACTTATGCATTTGGCAGAGGATATGGAATGGATAGGAGAGCAGAATAAGGACAGCATGAACAAGCCTACGTGCCCGAAACACAAGGCAAAAGTAATGCGATTCTACTGTGACACATGCCGGATGTTGATCTGCCGGGACTGTATAGTTCTGGATCACCCGAGAGAAAATCATCAGATCCTAGATACCAAGGCCGATCGCACGGGCTACAAGCAAGCGTTGGTGCACCACTTCCCTGACTATGAAAAGACACTGGCCAGTATCACGAATGATCATGACAGGATAGTTGAAGCTAAGAGGGAACTGCGCGACCGAGTGGACGCAGCTATCAAGGACGTGACAACAAGAACTGCTGAGGTCATGTGCACACCAGAGGTCAGGGCTGAAGAGGAGAAGATAATTGGTGAGATCTGCACACTGGAAGAATGTCAAAAGAGCAAACTGTCTAGGCTTGCAAGAGTGGGGGAGAGGCGGAAACTCAGCCGTCAAGTCCTGGAGACAGGTAGAGACGATGCCACTGCCTATGATTATGATTTCCTTGCTCTCTATGATGTAATTATCATGGGCATGGAAATGCTCAGTGGCTGCAGCCCTCCAAGAGCTGAAGGCGTGCGCTCATATCCTGCATTTGCACATAGCTGGAAGGTCGAAGCTCCCCTTGGTAAGGTGGTGATGGAAGATACTTGGGAGCTGTGCTGTGCGTTTGGCAAAAGGGGAAGTGGACCAGGAGAGTTTGAATCTGTGAGGGGTATTGCGGCTGCCGAGCCCAACGAGATTGCTGTGGCAGACTGGCGGAATGCTCAAGTACTAATCTTCAACAATAAAGGGCACATAAAGGACTCCATTCTGATTCTTGCAAGTGGGTTGATCAGTCAGCACAGTAAAAGTGTACAAACCTTTTAACCACTTTGAACTCGGACAAAGGAAACAGAGCTCTGTAACAAAAGACTGTACTCCGAAGAAAAGACCAGGCTGCTGGGCATTACCAACATTTTTCACTCTCAAGAGTGGTGATAATCCAGCCTTGTTTTGAAACCGTATACCAGGGTTTGGGGCATTGAGAGCGAGCGGATTACCACTGCAGACAAAAGCGCTCCACCACCACAGCAATGAGCCACACAGCACCGCTGCACGCTAATCTGGCCCCTATTGAAAAGAGGTCAGCAGCGCACTAAGCCAGGTTCGTGAACAAAAGACAGTTATACAACACTGCACAATCTGGACTCTGTTTACAAGGCTGCTGGCCTGGCTGAAATACTCGGGCGTCAATGAAGGTCACTTGTCAACTTAGAGTAGTGCCTGAAGATTACTTGGTGCGGCTATAAACGACCGTTAAATGGAATGATGAATTTTTGAAGGATTTTGAAAACGGAAAACAGACAGTTATGCCGGCCCAGCATCATCAACATTGAAAAATGCCCCGGCATGAAGTGGCTAAATGACTGATGTTCCAGGATACTTACCATAGTGGACAAAAGAAAAGCAGGATGTCAGAGTTAGGGAAACAAAATTTTTAGCTTCTGAATAATTCTTTTACCTTCTTGCTGTGTCAAAATTTATCATAGGGCACGGAAACTGGGAGCAATACATTTATTTAGGGGGGGAGGGAAGAGAACTTGATGTGTGTGCCTTTACCTTGCCTCTGGTTATGCCAGAGATGACATACTTTACTGTGCATGCAACTACAGGCTGAAACTGTGCTACGTGCCACATCTGCAATCACTACTGTCTGTATCATTGCAGAGCTAAACCATAAACAAAAACTAAAATATCGACAATTTGTAATCTGCCTTTCCAACAAACTGTGCAAGAGTCCACTGAAACTGGTTGAATGGGGCCATTGTTTTTGCTGCACTTGAACATACTCCACTTAAAAGAAGCTGTGAGGATCAATGTCAATGGCTCAAGTCGAGATTTGTTTAATTCATATATGCAGATGACTGGCTTAGCTTTGCACTTTTAAAGAAATGGTGTGGCACCGAGAGTGTGAAGAGTAAAAATATTTATGAATATACGGTTTACCTTTTTCCCTCAGATGATATTGTCAGTACAAAGGATCAATGGGTGATTCTCAGCACGAGTTTTGTGAAGGTGTACAACCGAGGCAACAAACAGCTGGCTGATGAGTTCCAAACGAGGCAACAAGGGGATGAGGTTGGCAAGGTGTATGAGGCTCCCCTGAGTTTGGCAATCAGGACAGACGGCAACATCATAGTGGGTTACCGCGGCAGGGGAACACTGACTGAGCACAGCCCAACCAGTGGTGACCTCGTGCGTACCATTCCAGTCCAGATTTCACCTTCTTTTTTGGCTGTGATGAGCAACAACTGGATTGTCATCAGTGACCATGTAAAGGGACTCGCCGAAGTAGTGGAGGTTGCTGATGATAAAGCTGTTACACTCTTTACTATCAGACCTACCATTAGTGGTGAAAGAGTGAAGAGCTGCAGGGGGGTGTGTAGCAATGATTCAGGCATCTACCTCGGAGTGAGTACAGGCTTTCACAATGGAGGCCATGTTCACCACTATGACAACGAAGGTGATTTTATTAGCTGCATTGCCCAGGGACTTTACGGCCCCTACGGGATCACCTTCACAGCGGATGGACAGGAGCTAGCAGTGGCTGACCACCACTCTGTCAAGATCTATCACAAGGTCTGATGCCCTGCAGCAAAATAATGACCAACATCCCATCTGCATAAACCCCCCCCGCATATCCTCCAATTTGGCAACCACAGCAAGGAAACTTCCATAATCCTTAAAATTCTAACACTCTCCAATAAAGTGCCACGCCATCTGTGCACTAGAAGTGGTTATCATCAAACTCCATGTAATGGTAATAGTGTCTGGATTCTACAGCCCGAAAATTGTTCAAGAACAGCATAACCAAGCAATGGATACGTTGATGCTGTGGCCCCCCTTAATGCTTGAAGCTGGCGAAGTGTTGTGGAAGAGTATGTTAATTACAAACCATCATTAACTCTCCAAAATCCAACACTGCAGTAATGCAGAAAACTGTACACTTTTAAACTAATTCTTTGTTAAACACTGGTAGATCCTGCAGTAAATGCAGTAATTATGCGTGGATTCCACAGTCTTGGAAAGTACATGTACAGCAAAGGAAAACGAGGATACGGGCTGAAACAGTTTATTCAAACATGGAGAGTGGCAGAATACGATTGCTTTCTTCATGGCAACAATTGTTCAAGACCACAAATCTGTATCATAATCCACTTAAGGAGATTGAAATGAGAGATTCCATGCAGATGTAGAGCCAATGATTTTCCACGATCACGGAAACCGGACAGAATTCTTGGAATCAACACTTTGAAACAGAATCCACTGCTAGAAATGGAACTCGCAAAATTTCCCACTAAAAAAAAAAAAATAAATAAAAAACTTTGTGCAAAGTACTACGAATAAATGCCTAACAAACTCTTTTAAAATGCTTGCTTCTAACGAACGTATTATGCTGGAAACATGCTAAATTACACCACTCCATCACATGATTGGGTTGTCCGCGAAGGTGTGGTACCAATACTTGCAAGTGCTATGGTGCGTGGTTAGGCGAATGGTTTCCATGCATAGTTTAAACTTGCTCTCCCATGTCTCCTATTTCATGTTTACAAAGGTATGAAACGAAATTTGAATTTCCAAAATGCAATTTGGGATTTGGTGAAACGGAAAATCATTGGCTCTACAGATGATTTCATGAAAGCTAGATAAAAACTTGCCATCTTGCATCAGCTTTGACAACAAATTTGCAGCATAGCTGTACAATATTAGAAAAAACTGCTTGGATCAGCTGGGGTCCTTTTAATGATTTTTTTGTGTATGTCAGGCCAATGTAATCAGCAAAGAGTATGCAGAATTCCTGTATTTCCTATCTTTTGCAAAGTGCAGAAGACTGTGCCACGTATTTCAATTTGCAATGACATACGTGGGGAATCCCACCCCCCAAAATACTGTAGAAAACAGCTGTTCTTGGGAAGTTGGATGCTTAGCGTGAGAACAAGGAAAATGCAAGCAAAAGCCTGAAATAGAAAGTGCAAAATTTTGGCATGTTTTCTTCACCGCTGTCCATATACATGTACATACTTGTGATGTCAAAACAAAAAGAAGGAATATTTTCAAGGTGGCTGTCAAAAATGCAGCATCCGAAACAGTCGCATCATTCGAGAGAGATAAACATCCTTTTCACTCACTATTTGGAAAGTTTCATCTCAGATCAGTGCTGCCTCTCTCTTTTCACATTCTAAGAGAAAGTACCAATTTTCATTTTCTGCATGCAAACTGGGAGTAACTAATTCACTTGTGTGACAGAGGGATGGAGCTAAACCATCAAGTGACTTTATCTTTGCTGACTTGTGAGACTTACTGATTGAAGCATATATAGTCCAGGCCAGAAGTGCCTGGTACAGGTTTGAAACAGGTGGACACATAAGACTACATAACCAATAGCTGGTACTATTTGTTGGACTTGATTTTGGGTGCCAGCGCAGGATTATTTTTTAAATCCTCAACAAAAGAACGCTAATTTTCTGCCATTTTTGAATGGGGACAAAAACCACCTCAAGTCTGCTGTTCTTGTTTAGCATGCTAAGTCAAGAAAATTATGTCAATGACACATAACAGAAGTTGTGACGATGCCAAACCAATGATCACAGCAGAAACATGCTTCTGGTAACAGTGGCAAAACAACAACTCTCAATGCAGGACTGGTTCCAGGCAGTTGTGGGTACCAGACTGCATCAGCTTACCTTTGATCTGGCAATAGTTTCCAGTGAATCCCTCGGGGCAGACGCACTGGGACTTCTCACAGGTGCCTCCGTTGAAGCAAGGCGGATCACAGATTCGCTCTGAAAGATTACATCCCCCCATCACCACAATTATCAAAACTTTCAGAGATTCCATGAGATTACCTTTATGAAACTTTACACATTACAGAAAATATGCAGGTTTAGTGTGTAGCTTAGATACTGCATAGCTAAGATGTATTTATCTTTTTATTGATGCATTTTGTGGACTTTTGATGTGATGTCATTTGATGTTATCTGGTTTTTAATTGTTATAATCATTATTGTAATTTGACATTTGACATATTTCTTTCTGAGTGTGAATCAAATGCTTTTAGTCTCTGGACTAGTTGTTTGCATTTTTAACCACTTGCAACTGGGTTTCCGGTACCAGACACGTATTCATTATATGTGGCCGGGGTGTCCGAAATTGGATCAATGGAACTGGGCCTAGTAACAAAAGATGGTACTCATAACAAAAGACCATGCTGCTGGGCATTACCAACATTTTTTCACTCTCAATAGTGGAGATAATCCAGCCTTGGTTTGAAACAGTATACCATGGTTTTGGGGATTTAGCGCGAGCGGATTACCACTGAGGACAAAAGCACTCTACCACCCATAGCATTATTGGGCTGGTATACTTCCCAGAGAGCTGAAATGGTTTCAGGAACATTCAGATTTGTGAGCCCAATTTCCAGGAAGTATGATAACATACCACCACCTTTGAATTACAAACACTGTCAGAAATGCTGATGTAAAAACCCTGATGTAACATACCAGCTAGCACAAGGGTGAACGATGTTGTGAGGGGGCCTGCCCGGCACTGGTAAGTCCCTACATCAGCTTCGGTAAAATTGTGAATGACCAGGGTGTTCTGGTATGGCGGGTTGCGCTCAGCATACACACGGTCATTGGTTGAGCCTGTGTTAGGGTCAGGGAAAAGGTCAGTTATGCACACAAGCCACAAACTACAGGTGTATGTGTCCTGTTAAACCACACAATAGAGGCTCTAACTTAAAGGTACAGCCCATTATTTGTCATCGATGCATTATGTTCCTTTGAGACAGTAAGCACACTGAAGATCTACAGGAGGGTGTGTAAGATTTCAATTTTAAATAAAAACTTGCCCAAAATGTCATCTTTGAATTGCGCCCAATTTCTGCATCCACGACATGTTCTCATCCAGCTGAATGCAGCTACACTGTACACACGGCTTGTATTGAACTGATAAATTATAAACTAACAATACCTCTTTGGAACAATCAAAGGCATGACAAAGACTTCAAGTCAGTTTGTGATGTCAGTCCAAAGAGGCTAGTGATTGGTCAAAATGCAGTTATTACCCCCAGTAAAATGTCTTTAAAAAAACCCCACATTTTTCTTAAACCAAGGTGACTGTCTCTGTACGGACAAAGAGCCTGAATTGCTGATGTGCTGTGCAGCACTGAATGGACTTCATCACTGGTATATCTTCCAAACACATCTACCACCATGTCAAATTCCCTGCACACTTGTCAAACACCTCCTGGGTTAATTGTGACCCAAACTAGCAAAATGAGTCAAAAGTCACCAAAGCCAGATTTAAGTTAAATGCCCTCAAAAGAATCTGGCACATGCTACAGGAACCCTCATTATTTTTCACCCAATGTTTATTTTTATCAAGATGCCAGTTCTGAGTGATGCATTAAAAACAAAGACCTCAGTTTCCCATTTCCAATGTGCACTAAAGCAAAATTATATTGAAGAAAAATTTTACTGTGTTGCTTAACAGCAGAAAAGTTGTGCTTGCTATAGAAGAAAATTTTGCTAACTGTGAGCACTGTTTCTTGGTGATGCTTGACCTGACTGTGCTTATGGTTGCATGTACAAAGAGATTTCCACAGTTTTGTCACTAGCAAATTTTTTCACCAAGTTAAGCGTACCTTCTGCTGTGCTTCCAGCTTATGGTCTCCGTGAAATACGTGAAACCTCTGTATAAACGTAAAATTGTCTGCTTAGCAGATTTTGGGCCCTGTTCACAAGAGTTGTTTTGAGTTATCCAGTCACAATTTCTTGGGGGAGAAACCCTAGTAAAGCTTACCTTTATCAACTGATCTGACGACCTTGCCATTGGGGAACCTCCAGACCGGGTTCCTGGATGGGATTCTCCCCGCCGTGCGACACAGGAATTCCAGGTCCTCCCCGACCATGGGATTGTGCTTGATGTTGGGAACGATGGCAATGGACCCGGTCTGACTCACTTGAAATCAATCCAAACAGAATCAAATTGTCACCGACACCACAAACTGGCATTCAGTTGTACTCCAGTTTTAGAGATTGGCACACATTTTAGAGAACAGACTAGAAATGCAAAATCAAATGCACTACCACGGGAACTTGCTGGATTTATGCATCTTAACCAGAGTGACTCACTTGAAATCAGTCCATGCAAAATTGAATGTTCACTTCAACTAGCGATACATTTCTAACAAACCATCGATTAAAGTGAAAACACAAACTGATTAACACTTTAATACAGAAAGCAAAGGAAAGTCTTGTACAGGGAAGCAAAGGATAACAGAGGAAAACAGTATAGAAGACAGTTAATATATTGATATCAATAACAAACCAACATTTGTCAGTGGCAAACACTCAAAAGATGCACTAATGAGAAGTTAAATGGCATTGGTGAAGGCAAATGAGCATTTCATAAAGGAACAATTCCAAAGTGGCATTCTGACCAAAAAAAGATGAATAAGCAATTGAAGAGAAACTGAAGGGCACAAATAGTAGAGTATATTAAACACTTAAAGCACAATTTTTGCACTTTTCACAATCCCACCTTCGCCTGTCTGCCAAATGAAGTTTCCGGTATGCAGTCAAATACAACTTAATAAATCAATACAGTGTGAAATTACATGTTTCCGTTATGCAGTCAAATACAACTTAATAAATCAATACAGTGTGAAATTACATTTAGCTGTTTAGGCAAACCTGATATACTTATTTTAATCTATCATGTTTTATAATCATGGAAACATGCCATGGTTATCAATGGGAATATAGTATTTTGGAAGTAACCTCTTCACTTTCCAAAATAATACAACCCTAATTGAAAGCTATGAAATGTTTCCAAAATAATAAAATATGACATGTGATAAAATATGGTACAAGCTGACTTGATACAGAGCTCAGGAGAATGCTGGTTAAAGATCTTGCTGTGGTCACTTGTTTCATTAACTCAACATCAGTCCATACACGGCAAGCTCTTTTCAGGGAATGTCAAGTGCAAACTACTTACCTCTGATCTCACAGTACTTTCCAATGAATTCCCCCGGGCACCGACACCGTCCCTGAATGCAAGTTCCCTCGTTGGCACACATCAGAGGACATGGGTGCTCTGTTGGGGAGTGAAGACATGCTGGAGGCTCAACTCTTTTAAAAGGTCATCTGCAGGTCTTCTACTCATAGTAAAAACTCACACTGTCTTACTTCATACATATTCATCTTTGGGTGCCATCTTCTCAATGGTCCATTCACCATCACAAGCCAGTGGCTATTTTTGCTGTTTACCAAGTACATGAAGTCATCCATGCACAAGTCAAACACACACGATCTGTAAATTGTTCCCAATAATCAATCGCTTGATTGAAGGACTGCTGCCCGTTTGAAGTAAGCACACATGAACATAACCCTAGCTACTAATGGAAAGTAAGCACACATGAACATAGCCCTAGCTACTAATGAAAAGTAAGTACACATGAACATAACCCTAGCTACTAATGAAAAGTAAGCACACATGAACATAACCCTAGCTACTAATGGGAAGTAAGCACACATGAACATAACTCTAGCTACTAATGGAAAGTAAGCACACATGAACATAACCCTTGCTACCAATAGAAAGATGGCCACACAAGTCAACATTGATCTGCATTTTAAATGACCCATGGAATTAATGAAATGAAATAACTAAATCTGAAAAATACTAAGATTAATTCTGTGGAATAAGGTGATGTATAACAAACGGCAAACACCAACCAGAAAGCAGTAGAAAGAGTCCTATAGTAGATGTTGCATTTTAATTGACGAAAATGCCCTTGGTTGGGGATGCATTGCGCCTGTGCACAAGTTTATGGTATGCTGGGCAAGCTTAGCCAATTTCTGTTGATATTTGGTGCCTGGTTTGTACAGCAACCTTTCTCATTACTGGTAAAAGAGTGCTTCTACCTAGCTAACATACCCATACCAGCCAGAGTAGTGATCAATAATGCAGTGAAGGGAGCACTATATTGAAGGTCCTGTACGTGAACAAAAATATGGGGGATGCCACAGGCAGAGTTCATAAGTACATGTACTTCGTCTGTAGCATCCCCCATATTTTTGTTCAAGATAGCCAAAGGCACATAATGAAACGAGTTTATAAGTACTTGTTTAAAAATTATCTGCCTTTGGCTGTTTAGGTACTTTTTCCGTATGTCATCTGTATCGCTCATTTTGATCGTTAAACACTGAAATTATATAGATATGGTCCATGACGGCGAGCCCCTGCACTATTGAGCATGCTCCTACTCATCACCAAGGTACACCTGATTCTGAGGCACTCACCATACAGGGTTATGATGACTGAGCTGTTCAGAGGCCCTGCGGCACAGTTGTAGAGTCCCGCATCCTCTTCAGACAAGAAATTGATGACGAGTCGGCTGGCGGTCTCATTGATCAACTCCACAAAGACCCGTGAAATACCACCTACAAGATACATGCAGCAATAGTCTCAATAAAGAGTTTGATGATGTATTGTACAATACAGAGGAATGTTGGTGTGAATAGGGTAAGATGCAATGGACACAAAATGGCTCTACATAGCAATGTACCAAGTGCTGCAAAGACAAAGCTGCCTTCATTGTGTGTCCAGAAATTAAGGCATTTTAGTTTACACTGTATTCTATTCAGTGAGCAGTAAGAGTCAGTATTTTTGGATGTTAAAATCTAGTCCACTCATATCTCTATGTTGACTGGGTAATGCAGGAACCCATTGCTGTGTACTAACAGAAACCATCATAAAACTACATTTTGGGGGCCTCCAAAGATTGCCATCTCTCCGTTCAATGCAGCAGATCAATATCTCTGAGATTTTCTGTGCTGGCGAGCAACAACTATTTTCTGTGGTTAAAGATAAGGACAATGCTCACATACATAAACCTTGTTACAAATTTTTATGTAAAAACCAAAGCCTGGATCCACAGGCAACTAATGATAATGCCACAATTAAACCAACTGTGACTGAGACATTGAGGATTCCTCTGACAATTCATGACACTGGTTAGCAAATTTGGGGCCTACATAGACAGTGCAGCAACTTTAGTGGGGCATACCTGGTACTCCTGGCTGTATGATCTGTCCACTTGGGTCCCTCCAGATGAGAGCTGACGGGGCACCGTCACCTTCTGTGTAGCACAGGAATGCTGAGTTCTCCCCAACGTAGGTTATCTGATCCTGCTCCGGTCTGATCGTAATGGCAACAGGAAGCTCTTCTGTACAAAACGAACAAATTACACCACAGTGGTTGGAAGTAAAATACAGATCTAATATTCCATCTAGTTCTAGTCTACAACAGGCAGTTGTCAGGATTACAAAGGGGACCTGTTTGTTTGACACAGATCCAGCGATCCTAATGCTGGTTCCCTCCATCAATTACGTGGGTTCTGGTCTAGACTCAGTGAACCAGTCTTGGATGACTGATTGCGATCCAGATCCACGCCAATCAAACAGGCCCAAAGCAAATGCCAGGGAAGGTACAACTCCCCAACAAATCTTGAATATAAAACCCTCCCCTTTTTGACTTCATCAGCACTGTTTTTGTGGTTTGATATGGTCATTTGTTTGTCAAGGGGTCCCTTTTTGTGCCTTTAACTTGACCAGTTTGGAGATGCATCCGTCATAATTCAGCCTTGTGGCTGCGAATAAAGCTTACTTACTAGCCCCCTTTTCCCCTTGTAATGAATGTTCTGTGGTCCGATCTACTGCCATGTTTATTTCATACGGATCTGGATCACATTCAGTGATCCGTCACTGGTTTACAGACACCAAAACTCACCTAATGGGTAGTAGGAATTAGCATAAGGATCAATGATCGAGATCTAGATCCGTGTGAAAGAGACAGTTAGAAACACAAAGCCTGGTTTCCATATTGACGTAATGAGTTGCAGACACTTTATCACAACTCATTCCAACACTGTTGGCTTGTTTGTTTCAAACGGATCTGGATCGTGATCAGTGAGCCTAAAGCTGGTTAACACTATCCATCACACGGTTCCAGGTATCATTGAACCAACCTCAAAACACTAATCGCAATCTGGATCTGTTTGAAACAAACAGGCAGTATGTACAGGTAGTTGGATCAGGTTCAACTTTGCTGACTGTAGTTGTAAGTGTAGGCCAATGTCCGCACTGTCACATCTCAGCCCATTTTATTTTTTTTAAAAAATGACAACTATTATTTTTCTGTCATGTAGAGTTTTATTGAGTTTCCCAATTTTAGCTGCAACAAGAGAAGTTGCTTGATTTAAATATTCATTTCAGTATGTGATGTCATTGATTTGCATTTAGCACAAGGTGCTTGGGGCTCTAGATTGTGGACTTTGCATTTGAATGGTAAGTACAAGCAGTTGGGATGTTTCAGTTGGGTGTGGTCTTTTCATTGGGTGCACTGGAGTGTGAGGGAGTGTGGTGTATATAGAGTGAAGATGTGCTACCCATAGTCAGTCAGTTGTCTTGCTGTAAAGTATATTGACACCAGTGGTCAGGCTATCCAATCCAACAAGACTAATTTAAGCTAAGGGCCTTGTGCTCTTTTGGGGTTGCCATACTTTGTCAGCTTATACATCTTTTCCCCATTTTGAGCGGACCGTCCAATGACCCTGGAACTGGTGACTGACTGCAGACAACTGTGAAGCCACAAACTGTAAGAATAATTGTTTCTGTGTTGAGTAATTTAGGGTACTTGTATAAAATATTATCGTAATATTTTGATAGAAGAGTCATACATTTTGATGTTCCTGGAAAAGTCACAACTTTGATAATTGTCAGCCATGAGGAACAGTATTGTACAACTATTTGGAGTTGGATTTATCAACTTTTCCAGAGAGCCCTACCTTATGGCAGTTTCACTACCTTGGGTCCGGCCAAGATGCTCTCCACTGTTCTGTGCTGTGTCTTGTGAGGGCATCGCTAGCTGTTTGACAGAGCACTACGACTGTCGTAGACGTCCGAGGCCCATGCAGACCAAGATAAACTGCTGTGTCATATTGTATTAAAGGCTTGGTCGTAGAATTTAGCCTGTGTGGCACTATTTATGGTACTATTTAGCCTGTGTGGCATTATTTAGCCTGTGTGGCACTGTTTATGACACTATATAGCCTGTGTGGCACTATAGCCTGTGTGGCACCATTTAGCCTGTGTGGCACTATTTAGCCTGTGTGGCACTATTTAGCCTGTGTGGCACTATAGCCTGTGTGGTACCATTTAGCCTGAGTGGCATTGTTTACCCTTAGTGTCGGGTGAATATTTTGTCCTGAACTTGGAAGTAGCCTTGGTGGCTTTTGAAGTGATTTTGGTGCACTTACTGGTAATTACATGTGTTGTAACCATGGAATATTTTTGTTGAAGCTAATTGACTTGATTTACTACTGTAGTTCTATTGTCTTGTGATTGTACTCCAAAGCATAATGTTTGGTGTTATTGGCGTCTAATGTAGTTCTTTTAATTAAACCGTACAATTCTGTGACATCATTTTTTATGAATATCCTCATTTGAGGAACTGTACAAAACTATGAGAGGGTGAACCTCGGGACTGTAAATAGGTAATAAATTATTTTATTAAGATAAATTTGTGTGTTTGGCTTTGCACTGATTTAGTTCTCACACGCACTGACATAACAGGCATACAATGTCTTTCTTACTCGGAAACAACATCTAATACCAAAGAAATGAACCCCAGCTTGTCATCAAAACAGCTGATCATATGTAGAAAACACTACATTGAAGGACCAAGTATGAGTTTACTTTTAAAATGATATGGCATCAAAAAAGGTACTCTGTACAAAAGTTGCCAGAGTCTCAGTGTCTCGTTGTTTTGATTTGTTGGTCCCTTATGCAACTGTCCGTGTCTTGGAATATTAGGAGCTGTTTGCAATCTTCACAACCACACAGAAACTAGGATATACATCTCTGCTTCTAACTTACGGATGTTCTCACAGAGCTCTCCATAAAATCCTCGTGGGCAGAGACAAAGTCTGTTCTCACACATGCCGCCATTTAAACAGGGAGGATCGCACTCTGAAACTTAAGAAAACAAACAGAAAAGTTCACTGGTACCTTGCTTCTTGGACACCAAAATTTTACATCACTGATATCATCAAGGGTCAAGTTGATAAACTCAGTGCTGACACAAAGTGTCACACAATCATTGGTCATACCAAATACAGGCCCACGTCATTTCCGTGAGCATCACAGCACTTTTCGTACTTGGCAACCAGGTTGGACAATGTGACATATGTCCCACTCTAGGAATATGAATGAGTACGGACTTGATTTTTCATTTAATAGAAAAGGGTAGTAAAAACAGTTACAATCAAGGAAAGGCTGCCTGTCCATAGTGAAAGCAGATGTCCAGGTGAGGATCCAGAGGGCCACCTTCACCCCCCTGTCCCCCATTGCCCCCTGCTCCTTTTTGCTTTGTTTTTAGCAGCCTACATCTAAAGGCTGAAAGACTCCCTGCAGAGGTCTTATTGTGTGTTAGGTTAAAGAGATTAAATGGCTTCAACAATGAAGACAAAGCAGTCTCCCCCACTCTAGCACGAAAAAAAAATGAAACCCCCCCAAATTCGGGATCCACTCCTGATGTCTGTGTCACATGTGAAGCAAAAGAACTGTCCATTATACATAATGGTGTTATTATTGTCTGATTAAGGGAAGGAGAGCAAGAGGTAAGAAATCGTACCAGAAAATGCAGCCAATGATACCGAAGGATTGTGCAAGAATCTTGTATTCGTAAAAGGCATGTCTCGGTCATTCGTCTCTATAGCTACTTACTTCTAATATGGCATGCCTCGCCAGTGAAACCGTCCAGGCATATGCATTTGGTGTTCAGGCAGAACCCGTTGACACACTCTGGTTCACATGGTGGAGCTTTCAGAGAAAGAGAAAACAAACTTAGAGTCTGTGCCGGTATTGGTGATTTGCTTCTATGATCGTATCTATCTTTAGAGACCATTACACAGAAATGCCAACATCTCAGACAAATGGCAGTCCATCCAAGGTAAAAGTAACTTTGTTGGCCCCCCTGAAATCTCCATGTTGGCAGGAGGCATGAATTAAGAGGAACAGATAATTGCTTCCATTATAAGTCTAAATACTGCTTAAACTTTTGAATCATCAGCAAGGTTTGTAGTCTATCTTTATTTTCGTACTTCCTGCTAATTGTCTTACACAACATGTAGAGATTGTGCAAGGCAGCCATTTTTCTGGTAAGGGCTTTTGCTCCACAGGGATGCACATGAGTAGACGTTTTGTGCTACCACTCTGTAACAAAATCAGTTACCAGAGAGATAGCAGCCATGCAGAACCTCTATTTTATTCACATTATGCTGAGTAGCCATGAAGGCACTAGAACATGCTTATGTAGGCCCCTTTTTTCCTTTGGCCTTTTGCAAAGGGAACCTGGTCCCTCATTCGATTATCAACTAACTTCTAGGTATACAAACATGTTTTAATGCCCTCATCAGCTGGCCAAATCTGCAAATCCTACGAGCATTGGAAGAAAATTTACACAATTTAGAAAAAAACAGGGTCCTGTGTTTGAGTCTCCAAAAGCTACAAGTATTTTTTGACATTTTATAATTAACCATTAGCTGTTCTGTATGATGAGGGACCTTTGGCCTTACTTCTGACAACCAGAGAGACTGACTTCCGCAGAGGCCCAGCGCGGCAGGAATACGTGTCAATGTCTTCAAAGATCAGGTCAATCAGAACAAGTTGGACTTGGTTCGGTGACAGGCGACGCACATGTCGATGTAGGTCACCGCCTAATGATCAGGGAAACAAAAATGATTGATCAGTATCAACTGGGACATATTTTTTTCCTTGTGAGAGGCAAGGTTTTTCTTTGCCGAAGTACTGCAGGGTAACTGATGTTTAAACTGGTATGTTACATGTTTATATGCCAGTTGTGAGGGTAGGTCACAATGGCAAAACTGACTAAAAGTTAAGGACAGTCACAATGGCGGTCACAGTACTAGCAGCAATAAAATACTGTCAATGGCAAGGCTAACATCACAGAGACAACATTACTTCAAAACTGCGAAAGTAACAGTAATGACTAGTCGAAAATATGTAATCTAATAGTGGATATAATTATTACAACAGTGAAAATGTGTCTTACCTTCCTCAAGTGACAAAATGACTTCACCAGTTCTCATTAACCACTCAGGGTTGATGGGAGCATCCGGGCCACTGGTGATGCACATGAAGGTCACATTCTCGCCGACTTCCGGAATGTCGCCGCGACCCAGTTCTATCCGCAATGTCGTTTCATCATCAACTGAAAAAAAGGGACAGACAAAAACAATGGAGACAGGTTACATATACTTTAGGAAAACATCAAAACATACGAGTTCACAGAAAGCGACCATTCAAATTTTAAAGACAATCCCCAGTTTAAATGAAGTTTTTCCATAAAGCATGCATTTCCTAAGGCTCCAGTCAAGCCTGTCATTAATATCTGCAAGTCCACCACAAGTCACCCAGCCTTAAGGAGAAGTCACAAGTGATTGTTTTAAATGTTTACTAAAGTACTTCTTTATCACTGATCACCCTTGTACTGGAAACTGGGCTTGTAATAGGACTTGTGACGATACAGTGGAGGAACATCTCACTAAATGACTATGGGTTTCCGCATTAAGCAAAGTCTTGAAAGGTGACTTAGAAATTAGCTTCAAATCTGGTATTTCAGCAATATGGTTCTCTGTCTCATCCACACGAAGTGCAGGAACACAACACGCAGAGAATATACATTGCATTTATGTTACTGGTGGTATCTATGTAAGCATGCATGAAAAGAACACAACAGTACGATGATGGTAAAACTAAATCTCCAACAGTTCACCCATAAAGTAATACAAACAAGAATGCCTTATGTTTTGAAAAGCTGGAGAACTGGTTAGATATTAACCCCTTCGCACCGGGAACCGTCGAAAGCCGCGGCTTTGTGTGAGGAATAGTGCATACCACACACACAGTCTATTCACCATGCAGCTGCTGGTTCAATGTTCAATGGGGCCTGCTGATGGACAAAGCCCTCCATTCAGGGTATACCACAGCCTAGCATTCACGGTCAAAAGAATTACCGGTGCGAAGGGGTTACAAGAAAAGAAGTTTAAACTGGTAACGAAAAGATGGAATGGTTTCGTACTGGAGTACTGGCAGAAGTCTCCTTGGTAGTCAGCAGTACAGATGCACTTCTTGTTGTTGCAGGTGCCTCCGTTGTAGCACAGGCGCAGCGAGTTGCATCCTTCCTCTGATGCAATGCAATCGAGAGAAATGTGATTACCTCACAGGGAAAATGTATACGTATCACACAATTACAATGACTCAGTAACACCTTGGAGGTGAAACAGACAAATTGTTGGGAATGCTCGCTTTTTCCAACCTGCTTTCCATTAGGTACACTTTTTTATGGGACAGGTGTTGGTGCAGGTGTGGATGCAGAGCTTGACATAGCCCCTGCTCAGACCGGGAACAAAAACCAGACCTGAACCTTGACCCAGCTGCAGCTCATGAGCAAATACCAGTCAAGGATCCAGACATCGACACCTTGACCTAGAACCTGACAAAGACCTTGGCTCTACCCTCACATGGACACAGATCAGGAGCCTGCCCAAGACCAGGATCCACATGTGTACACCTAAAACTCCAACCTGACAGAGACCTTGACTTAACCCTCACATGGACACAGATCTGGAGCTTACCCAAGACAAAGATCCAGTCGTGTACCTCACACCTTGCCCCCTTGCACCCAAAAAAGACCTTGAACTGGGCCTTGAACTGAGCCCCAATATGGACATAGATCTGGGCTAACTTGAGACTTGGATCCCTACTTGCACACCAAGACATAGACCCCGACAAAGACTTTCTCTTGGGCCTTGGTCTAAACTTGGACATGGACAGAAATCTGAAGCCAAACATCAGGCCAGGACCGACACATGCACATCAAGACCTAGACCTGAAGACCATCATGTACACCCTGACACAAACTGGATCTCCAATATGGGCCCACACTTATACCACCATGACTTTGATCTTGATTCAAGCTTTAACACTGCACATCCAAGCTCATGAATACTTTCAAAGAATCAATGATACCTATGCTGTCGCAGTAATCTCCAGTGAATGGTTCAGGGCAGTCGCACACGCCATTCCGGCAGACACCGCCATGCATGCAGCCTCTGTCACAAGTGGGGGCTGCAAAACACAAATGAACAAAACCCCAATTCATGTCCGACTTAAAATATACAAGGCTTTGACAGTTCAACCAGCAGATTAAAGTGTGGATTCTAAGACAGGGTACGTGATGAAAATATTGATACGTAGAATACAGTCAGCCTTCTGGTCCCTTGCCCAACAGACGTAGAGATCCGCACTAATACATTTTTTCAGGGGAAAGGGTTCAATTATGTACAACATGACTGAACAGAATGAGCCAGATATTAACAGAACTATGTTTGTGTTTCAAGCCTTAAAATCAATCTTGCCCAAAATCAAGCGATTGGATCCTTCCTCTTTTTCACCCCCACACCATCCCTTTTTATCAAGACGCCACAAAGGACACGACAAACTGGAAGGCTCAGTATATTAGTTCTAGGGGAAATGAAACAAAATTACTTCAACCAGTGGCCTTAAGACTCATTTTGTGGGATCAAGTAATGACTATCCTTGTGTACCTAGAGTGATGTTGAACTCGGCACTGAGGGGTCCAACAGTGCACCGGTAAGGTCCTTCGTCGCTCTCAATGACGCCATTGACAATGAGGGCTGTTGTTCTGGGGTTCAGGTAATCAGCATATTTGTGTCCTGTACCTCCTAGGGAAACAAAAAGAATACAAGTCTAAGAAGAACTTCTGGAAATTGATAGGATTGGAGCCACTTTCATTCAAGCATACAAGAAAGGTCTTTCCAGTAGGGAAAAACAAAAATTGGGAAATTGTGAAACTTTTAGGCGTACCAGTCAAATTACAAAAAAAAAAGACCTGAGGCCTTTCAAAAAAATTGAAAATTGGATTCGAGATCCAGTATCCAAGTTTAATAAAACTTCCTGTAAAACAAGAAATGGGTTTTAATTCAGAGAGGCCACTTGATTGGATCTCAGCCACAGTGGACAGTATATAAGAATTGAGTACTGGTCAAGTATGAATAAAGCGATTGACCTAGCAACCATATTTGTGAGTGACAATATAATTCGATACCTCATGGGTTTAAAGCGATTGACCTAGCAACCATATTTGTGAGTGACAATATAATTAGATACCTCATGGGTTTAAAACGATTGACCTAGCAACCATATTTGTGAGTGACAATATAATTGGATACCTCATGGGTTTAGCTAGTGTTTGGTGTATGACAGCAACGTAAATACTTTCAGCTGAGCTGGAATGTACAGTAACCTTAACAGTCTTAAAATTGTCTTGAACTACATGTATATCCCATTAGCTGTACTTTTTCTATGTCCCAATATTAAGCTATACTTATTTCAATGCCCAATATCAGAATGCATCTGTTTTTATAAAGGTTTCACGGTGTTTTATGGTTCTTGAACCTATTGGCTTCACATGGATCTGAATATCAATCGGTGATCCAAACGCTGGGTCACTCTATCCATTATGCCATAATGGGGGCTCTGGTAACAGTGTACCAATGACAAACCAACTGATCCAGATTCAGATCTGTGTGAAGCTAACAGGCCCTTAATGCTTGTACTTATTCTTCACCTCCAATCAGAATGCATTACGGACCAAACTCACTTATTCTTTTCTCTGTTCTGTTCTGTTCTGAAATGTCCACCAACACTGCTTTCTTTTTCTATCTGTCAGTAATCTACGGCTCATAACCTAACCTAAGGACCTAACTCAGTGGGCCCAGGTACCTTGGAAAGACCCAAACTAGTTCTTATCTGGTGGACAACTTGCTATGAACCTCATCCCCGGTAGTACTTGGGCTTTCCATTATGTTCCACATAGTAAGCCCTGGCTGCAAACTGTTCTACCTGTGCCCTGATTTGTTGCAGCAACAGCAAATATCTGATTTATACAAAGTACTTTGTGTTATTCGCGCCACAACTGCAAATTAGCTGCAAAAGACCTTAACATTCTTTCTTTACAAACATTTTTGTTTCAGATCAGTCAAACTGCATAAAGCAAGCCTGTTTTGTACATCAGACAATTCATACAAAAGCAAACATTCGTTTCAATGCACAGCTATGTGTATGCACAATGTTCTTCTAGATGTACCAGAAATATGCTGCAGATCCAACTCACCCAGTCCTAGTCCCCTGACCCGCTGTCCTCCTGGTCCAGTCCACTCTGGGGTTCCAATCCTCACCGGTCCAACAATGTCACACTCTATGCTGTAGCTGCCGCCCACCCCAGGGCCATCTGGAGTGCTTGGCCTCAGGTAGATACGGAAATCCCGGTCCACTGAAGAAATTAAAATAAATAGCGAGTTTACGAAAACAAATAGTGTCGCAAATGTTAAGTACAGTAAGAGTGTAATTGATGTAAAAATATATGTTTGTAAATTTATTAAAACTGGCAGAAGTCTTCCATCAGCTGAGTCACATGTAGTGCAGTAACGAGGGAAACCCCTCTATGAAACTAGTTGTGACAGTTCAAAATAACTGAAACATTCCATTGACAGTGGACTTACATCACAAATATTGATTTACATTTTCCAAAATCACAGAAAATCAACACCGGATACTTCCTATTTTGGCAGAGGTTCCCAGTCCGTAGGTATTAATCAATGTACATTATTTTCAGTGGCAAAATGACAAGCTGTGATATTCTAATTTCTGGAAAACTGTTAATGTGTCCATTCTACTTTGCTATCCTGCTTCATGGTGGTGATATTATCACTTCACAAAAAGAACAGTATGCCAAGAATGCGGGATGAATCGTCTTTTAACCATTGAATTTTCTTCACTCAACCACAACTAAATTTAAGTGAGACTAACATCTGTGACCGTAAAGTCCCCAGGTCCCTTAAATATTTCACCACTTTTGGTAAAAACAGTAAGACTTGACAACAGGCGGCAAAATCAGGGACCTGGCAACTATACACTGTCGGACCAAAGTCACCTCCATTTGTGACCAATTATTTTCTCAAATCAAATGTATTCAGTGGTGTTGGAACTTACAAGAGTATTCGCAGAACTGTCCAACAATACGCTCTGGACATACGCACATTCCTTCTACGCATGACCCTCCATTCTGGCATTCCTGGAGACACTCCGGGACTGGAAAACAAAATATGTAATTTGTTTCCAAACAGTACAATACTATTAAAGAAACCAAAATACCTGGATGGGGAAACTCACTCTTGAAGTCAAATTTTATACACAGTATAACGGCGGCCCCTGAGCCAGACAAATGAATATTCAAAATCACGGTCTAGACCCCCAGCCTTGTGAGAATGGGATATCGTTCTTTAATTCTTTTACATTTCCATAACATGCAAACTGCATGATAATAAATATTTATTTCCTGGGCGTTCTAACAGGATATTCCTCGTAGCATCCTGAATAAACAAAGTGTGGAACATCAGAATTTAAAATCTTTGATAACTCAATTGTAATTTGCAAATACTTCAGTGTATTTCAGGAAACCCTAAAGCTGCACACACTGAACCTCTTCGACAGCTCATAAGTATTTTACAAATACTTCAAAATATTTCATGATATTTTAATGCTATGCCTACACAAATAACATTTGGATAATCAAAATCAAATTCTTAACTCCTAATTAATCATTTATACAAACTTCTAATGTACATGTATATCATTGGTATCCTCCACTTACCGTACACGGAGAGGACAATGCTTGTTCTCCTGGGACCAGCTTCACATGTGTAGATTCCAGCATCTATCTCGTTGATGTCTTTGATGACGAGTCTCTGAGCAAAGCTTGACACATTAGTGGTGTAAATACGACTGAACACTGCAATATAAAAAAATACAGTGTGACCATTTTCTGACAAAACAAATCAATCGACACAGTCTTTGAACATGTGACCTCCAAGATAATGTACTACTGTAGGCCTCTAGTGACCATGCTACCCAGTTCAGTTGGTGTGGATGAGCTGCTACAAAAGGGTTCCCAAGGAAATCTGTGAACCAAACTCCATAGCCCATCCAAGACTTTCCAGGACTTAAATCTAAGTCAGAATTTTCATAACAGTTAATGTCATTTTGCAGAGATAATTTGTTTGGAATTAAGAACTGGAAGATTACCATAGTTGCTACTACAGACTGACAAGAACAGAGCCTGCTAATTCTTCATTATTCCAATCTCACATCAAAGCCACCTGTCAAAGTAACCCTTTCATGATCTTGATTTTTCCATAAATTTTCCATGTTTTTTTGCTCTGACAACAGGATTCCAAAATAACCTGATTCTTCACAATTTTTCATGACATCCCAGGACTAATTTTTCCCAGAATTTCAATGACTCACAATAACCCGACACATATATACACAATGAAAGAATCTGTAATCACATTTTCAACATCCAGTTAATTTAAAACAAGATTCAGATTTCACACGCTTTGCCTCAATTGTTGTCTGACACTTTACCTTCATCCTGTTCTCCAATGGGCACTCCATACTGGTTGTACCAGGTGGGGTTCTCTAGGGCATGGGTCCCGACTGCCTCGCAGAGGTATGAGACTTCACCCCCTACGACTGGATTGTAGTTTGTGCCAACGGTGACGTTCAGGTCAAACGGACGGAAAGCTGTTAACAGAATTACAGATTCCACATTTTGATCTCCTGATTCCTCAAATTAATGTCAAAGAAAACGAACAAAAAATGTCTATGATTAGCTCGCCATTAACCACAGGTAGGGACAGAGTGTGATACACCTTTTTGTGGTACGTAGCAACCGCACCAGCCACTGGTGGCAGAAGTAGGGGGGGGCAGGGTGGCCAGTGGCCCCACACTTTTTGACCGGGGGCATGGCCCCCCTCCCACTTTTTGCAGGGCCTACAATGGGGCAGGGATTCATGGATTGGCATATAATGGCTGATGCCTGATGGTCCAACAACTGGCCCCCCACTTTGAAAATCGTTCCACCGCTGCTGACACCAGCTCAGCGATGAGAAAGCCTGCTTGCCAATCAGCCGGCAAACTGGCTTTTCAATCAGCAATGAGGCCTGTCAGCTGACAAGTCGCATGAGCTAGTCGTTTGTCGTTTGGTCAGTCGGTCATCCAAGCAATCTCTTCCTACTTACTCTCTATTTGGCAGAAGTCCCCGGAGTAGCCATCAGGGCAGAGACAGGCCTCATTGATGCAGGCGCCATCATTGATGCAATCAGGTATACAACCAGCAGCTGGGAAAACAAACAAGTAAACAAACAAACAAATGAACAGAGGATGAAAATGCAGCATGCATAATTCATAGTAGACCCCTGCACCCTTTAAACAAGCTTTTTGGATGCAGCTTAATCAACTCAGGACTGAAATTGAAATTGGTGCAAGAAGTTTGTAACACCTGTAAGAGCAGACTTCACCACACAGTCAGCCTCATCAACTTCCCACTGTTTCACTTGCTGAATAGTTTGAATGACCTTGAGGAAGAGACCACCATATGCTTGGTGGATGCAGATTTTTTAATGGCATCATATGTATGGAAATTAAAGCCATGTCCTGTCACTGGTTACCTGCTACTGTGACGGGGTAGAAACTTGTTATAGGGCCCACGGAGCAACTATAGACTCCCTGGTGCTCCGGGGATATGTCGAGGATCGTCAGTTCATTCACAAAGGTGTTCACTGGTTCCGTGTACCGTTCCTGGCCTGTAATAGGGATGGATAGATATAGACCCCCCAAAACATCAGCTTGGATCAGGTAGAAAAGACAATGACATCCGGAAGACAGCGGAAATCAGGGAAGGGTCAGATCAGACAGATAAGAATGACACAAGGGTCTGTAATTTTTAAGATTAGAAATAGGACAGATACCTGAGTGATCTGGAAAGGCTAAGATTGAGATCAACAGACAAGGATAGCACAGGGTCAGCAACTGATTAGATACTGGAGATTGGTAATGGGGGATGAGAAAAGTATATCGTGTGGTAGTGCTTAGATCAATGGTAATGATTGATTGAAAACATTATATTGCATAACCCTGCTTCATTCCTGCTCAATCTGAGAGCCTTTATTTTACTTGAAGACATTGCCCTATATCCTAACAAATAGACATGCATCTATTGCATAGATACCAGGTAAGTGTATCTGGTAGGGAAATAGTGATTATATTGCCTGCTTCATCCTACAACAAAAACCTGGGTCTATTTCATAGTCTTCTAATCTATTAAACCTACCTGGTAGAGCCACATTGATGATATTGCCGGCCTCATCCCTCCATACTGGTTTCATGTAGATCTCGTTTTCCTGAATTTCGCATCTGTATGTTACATTCTCTCCTCGTCTTGGTTCCCTGTCGATGCTGGGCATGATGGTAATAGTCAAGCCATCGCCGGACAGATCCACTGGAGATAAAGACTGCACTTCATAAATCTGATGACAACTGTTAGGTCACATGATATTCAGCACTTGATTGGTAATTTGTTTTCCAGAATCTCCCACATCACAGAGATCAAAATCAGATTTGCAGAGGCAATTTCACGTCCCTTTTAAATCATTCACCAGTTTGTTGTATCAACTAATTTAAAAGTAATTATGCTGCATTCACCTGAACTGAAATTTGCTAATCATTTGTTTACTGGCCACAAGTACATTATCTGCTATTCCAACTAGCGACCACAACTGCTTAATGTGGCCACGTCTACTTCTTTGTGTATTACACTCTTTATTTGTGTCATTGGTGTATAATAGCCATATGGGACACGTGAGTAACCGGTTTACTGTGGCTTTGCCTGCTTTCAGCTCCACAGTAATACGTGATTACCTGGAATTTCACAGGATTCCCCGGCATATCCCATGGCGCATCGGCAAACCCCGTCCTGGCAAACTCCGCCATTCAAGCATGGACCGACACAAGTCTCTCCTGCCATAGAAGAGGGCAGAGAAGTTGGTGGATGCAAAAGTGTTTCAAAAGTAAAACATGTCATTTGTCCTCTTCACAGTTTTTCCCAACTGTTGACCTAACTATTGGGGATGCAGCAGTCAAGAGCATCATCCATGGGTGTACATGGAGGGGGGGTAGGGGAATGTATACCCCCAGCTTTTTGAAAACTGGGATGGACTCAAAATGTTTTCATCAGCACACAAAAGGGAGGAGACTTTTTGCATACACCAAAAATAATGTACAGTTCTACCGGAGTTTAGTACATATCACAGATGTTCATCTGTATAATGAACACCGCCCTCTAGTGTCAGCACTCCCCCTTATATTTTCCAAAGCCGGGAAAGTCATCCCTTCACAATAGCCCATCCCCCGAGTTGTCAGCACAAATACAATCATCACAAGTCCCACAACAAGTTCAATACAAGTCCATCACAAGTCATCCGGTCTTCAGCCAAGTCACAAGTTATTTGAGTCAAATGATCTGTAACAAAAACATTCCTTCGTCACTGTTCACCCTGTTACTTTTGACTGGTCTTGTGAAGATATTGCAAATGGACATGTGAAGGGACTAGGGAAAGAGCCTGTGACAGACATGACTACAACACTGTGTTATACATAAATTCAATCTGTTCTAATCGTGCTTGCGTTGCTCAAACTAATTTTTTGGCTGTGTTTTATGTACGCATGTCTGTAATTTTGCTTGATTTAAATTATCAATTTGTATTTATCTATGAGGTATGCCCTATAAGCTTGGGCCTCTGTCTATCATTCCTCCATCATACATTTCCGCTTTGAGTCACACTCTTTGTATATTACTTTTGGAAACAAATATTCACTAAACTGAATTGACCATTTGCCAAATGTTTTGTCAAGTGGAGAGATCTCATAGGGCTGCTCAACTTACTTCTTGGCATGATGGTTATCTCTGTGGTGAGTGGGCCCACTTGGCAAGTGTATGTACCAGCATCAGCTAGGGTCACTCCTTGAATGTACAATTTGCTGTTGGTAGCCGACTGTCGAGTGTACAGGGTGTCAGATCCACCTGTTAAAATAATTTGCATAATTGATTGATAGCTATATAAGGCTGAATCTAAGCCATGTGCCTCTTTCATTGTTGATTAGAAATCTATGTCTTAATTTCCTAAACACTTTTAAGTTGGTACCATAGAAAAACAAGAAGTATCACATCAGAAAGCAGCGGAAAAACATTTATATGAATGTGCTTTTGTCCTTTTTTTCTTAACCCACTGATAGATTTTATTTTATTTTATTACACTTTCCCACTGGCTATTGTAAAACAAGACCAAAAAAATTAATACATTAAAAACATATAGGGCCTACATAAAACATTTGACATGACAGATGACGGGTATAAAAAACAGGATGCTAAAAAGCCAGTGAATGGCAAGGTGGAACAGGTGACCAGCACCTCTACAGAGCCATCCTACCACATGACGAAAATGAAGAAATGGGAACAAGTGGGAATTTATTAATATCTACAACCAGCACAGCGACAGTTAGGCATCCAAGTACATATATTATCAGATTCGAAGCTAGAGAACTTTGTTTTACAAGGGGGCAGGGGCAACAAGGCCCATGCCACATTTCCCCACTTGGGGAAATTTTTGAGAAGGGTTCGAAAAAAAATCACTAAAACACATTTTTTTAAGCAATTCACCTCTATTCCTTTCATAAGCATGTACAAAGCCCCAAATTTAGACCGAATCCTCAAAAACGCCATTAAAATTTCACAACAAAATGTCCAAATTCTGGGGTCCCCGCCCTTCTCTGAACCAGAGTGACAATCATCCAATGTTGATAATGTGCATGCCCAGATAGAATGCCAGACTGGTTCATTCTTAATGCAGGGTGGAGGTTGAGAACTTGGTGACAGAAATGTCACTGACAAACGGTTTCTGAAATACTAGCACTGACTTTCAGCTCGCCACACCTACCCAGCTCCTTGGAGTAAATGACGTTCCCCCTGGGGTCGATCCACTGTGGGTCCCTGTAGGGACTGGAACCCCGTATCTCGCACAGGATGCGCATGTTGTCGCCGACAACTGGGTTCTGACCCTTCTGAATGCGGATGCGGAACTGGTATTCCTGGCTGACTGCAATGTCGAAATGAGAACAAACCCAAAAGAGTTCCTAACAGACCCAGTGATAAAGTTTGGATGATTCTTCCTGGGAATGACTAGAGCATCACATAGATCACTAGCTTATGCAGACTTAAATATGCAGAGCAAATGTCCAACTTTATGGTGTTCAAATCAGAATAAAACTAAAAACTTTTCCTAACAAATCCCAGGTGCCAGCTTGGACGATTAACACTGGGAATGACTAGAATAAACAGGAAATTAACTCTTTTCACTCAAAACAAAATCTGTATCGGCTGCTGTGAAAATGTAATGGGAGAGGTGTTCCAACCAAACCTTTTTACTGAAGGTGCAACATGTCACTGTAAACTGCAGAGTAAATTTCCAGCTTTACTTCTTATTCTCGAAAATTTATTACATCATGCGTGACTTGAGTCCAAAAAAGGATCCATCTCTAAACACGTATCTGTCATAGGTGTGCATTAGTTAGCTAGAATTTATAAATCTCATATGAGGTGTTCACTGGAAACTGCTGCTTCGGATTCCTACTGCTGTTTGTATGACAAAAACAGCAACAGATAGGAAAGTGTATGTATTTATGCATTTCCATAACTGTTTGCAAGTGAAACATCTCTACGTTTACAAATACATTAATGCAAATTAGCATCTGATGAATGTAAAAAAGTAAACTGTTTTGCATTGGCTCAGTGCTATAAGTTCATTACAGTAAATAATGTAAGTTCAGGGTCTTACTCTGAGCATGAAAGAAAAATTTCACAGAAACAGAATACTTGGGGACCAACATAATTAAAGTTTATCCATTTGAACAGCAATAATTTTTAATAAAGACCTGTTGTTGCAAAGATTGCTGCAAAGTTTCAACACGGATCTTTCAGCAGCGCCACGATATTTGGTCAGTCTACGTAAGTGCTTACCCAACTAGCCAACTTATGTGGAGTCGATGCATGGGTTCTCTTGCTCAAATTACCAGAATCAATACAGCAGACTTACTGATATTTTGGCAGAACCCGCCAACGTAATCACTTGGGCAGACGCAGGATCCCTGAATGCAGGTCCCTCCATTGGCACAGGGGGTGCGACACTCAGACGCTTCACAGAAAAAAACAAGAAGTCCATTTAAGACCGCATTCAAACTGTTTCATTTCTAGTCACAAGGCAGTGCAATGAAAAATATCCTGCAAACTCAGTCACGCGGTTGTTGTCAGGACTATTTCTGACATCCCAAAAATTCACAGAGTGAAACAACTGAGTTGAATCGGAGAAATCGGAGTAATTTGACTTGGAATCATACAACTAGGTGCAAATCTCAAGCTAAGGTAATATATATCAAGGTCTCATAATGGTCTTGGTAAAATTCTCAACATCAAAGAAACGGGGAGAACCCCGAGTTCAAGGCATGATAAAAAGTATACATCAATGCATAAACAGCCTTATAAATCCTTTCCCCAAAAACGTCATAAGTTGAACTGCCAATTTAGAATTTCCAGCAAAATGCACACTTCGGGCATGAATCTGGAAATTCAGAACAAAGTGAGGAAATTCCAACTTCTCAAGACATTGTACAGCATTTTTCAATATTCAATGGTAAAGGAAAGTTGCAAAAATGGAAGTCAGCTGATCTCAGAGAAGGTTGTCTACCTCGTGTGACCAGCCTGTTTGCTTACTCAATCTTAAATTCCACATTGGGGATTGTAATTTTAGGGAACTTTGGACTTGAATGGATATTTTGCAATTCCTTTTTAATCGTCCGCAGGTTTTACCTCGGACACTGATGTACAGGATGGCCCGATTCAGTCCCACAATACAGCTGTAGTTGCCAGCATCTGCTTCCTGTATCTGGTTGAAGACGAGCCGGGTAGCGCTTGCCGACAGCGGCTCAGCAAACTGTCTTAGGGACCCTCCATCTAAGCAACAGAGTCAAATGAGACTGAGTCAATTCCAATAGTTATTACTAAAATACTTTGCATTTCATCTGAATCAGTATTAATATAATCCATTATACTGCCATTTAATAAACTATTTGGTATGCCTCTTATGCTTAATTTACCTTTACCTTTACTTTTCCAACTTTGTAAGAACTGCAGACGGCATAATTACAGTTTTCTGGGGAAAATGACTTTGCCACCACCAATGAGGGTTGTGTTCTGGTTAATGTCTGATTACTTCAGCACAGGTGACAGAGGATAGAGTGACAATTAGTTGCCATGTTGCAAAGATTTAGTTGAAAATGTAACATGACCTTTCCCTGAGAAAATACATACTTGCTATGGAGAGCTCCTCACATACACAAAAGCCTGTTTTAAACCAAGTTGTACAAAATAATTTGCTTCCAGCAGAGATGTACTGCAGGTTTATACCATGCCAATGTTTGATTTCCCCCATCTCTCAGAAAGTCTAGACATGTGCCTACATGTACAGGCTAACCAATGTTTAGTCAAAGCCCAGACTGGAACAAAATCTAAGTGTGAATAACGGAGCCTGGACTTTGGCGCACACTTCTCACCTTCATTCTGATTGACAATGACATCACCGTTGGTATCCAGCCAGATGGGGTTGCCGTAGTTACTGCCGCCGGGGACACTGCAGACGAAGCTGATACTGTCGCCTGCGTTGGGTTGATCGTCAGAGCCATCGATCTTGATAATAAAAGGCTGTTGCACTGAGACAAGAACAAACACAGTCCTGTTGATTTATGAGGAATTAAAAAGAACACTCCTGGACCAACAAATTCTGCCTTAGCTGCCACGATAACATCAACAATGTGGGAGGAATCCTGTCAGAAAAACTCCAAACCTGACTGAGATACTGTGAACACATGTTAATTTCCTTAGCACAGTTGAAATGTTAACAAATAATTGATGTGTATGAAGTGCTTCTTTTGGCAGATTTCCAAATATTCATCACAATTCTAAAAAAAAATCCTAGTTTTGTCTGCCACTGGACTTAAAGCATTCAATGCAATGATTGTAACCTGGGAAAAAAGGGGGGAGCAAACTTACCCAGAACTTCGCAGTAGTTTCCAGTGAAGCCTTCGGGGCACTGGCAGGCACCCGCTACGCAGCTGCCTCCATTGAAGCAACCTAAGCCACAGTTGGGCTCTGCGATCAAGTATGACCCAAAACAACAGAGCTTCAAAGACTAACTACAGGACATGAACAAAACTCCTTAACCACAGAAATTCTTGCGCATTAAAAACATGGCCCTTAATAAAACAATAATAATTTCTTCAATCAATGATCAGTCAGCGGTAAAAAGGAGGGACATACATAGTAACTGAGGGGTTGGTGGTTTGGGTGCTCCAAATAGATATTTTGAAAGTACAAGTCACAGATCATTTGTTTTCAGATCCACTTGGAAATAAATGTGTGCATCCCTGCAGTGCTGTGAGCAGTGGCCTGACAAAGAGGAGGGGGGGTGTGAGGGGTACGTCCCCCCCCCCAACTCAATGCCTGTGCCCTGTGCTCTGACATCTGAGGTTAGTCTGCCTCTGTCAGTATTTACTTTTACCTAGGCAGTTCAAATCTTGACACATGCCCCAGAGAACGTTACGGCCCAAAGTGGACCCTCCCAAAAAGTACCCAAGTTACGTTACTGGCTTTGAGAATTTTCATCCAAATACCCCACTGACTTGAAACATGAAGTATAAAACCAAAAAATTTAACCAAAACCGAGAGCACTTTTTTGCATTTAATAGTAAAGCAGCCGAATTCATTTGATATCACAGGGTACAGCATACCGGTGTGGTGCAATGTAGTTTGAAGGGAAGGATACACTGAACACAAAAGCTTTCATATTAGGTGTCAATTTTTGAAAGTAATCACAGCTCCACAGATACTGAACGTTACTTGAACTGGTCAAGTTGTTAAAACTAAAACAATGAAAGCAAAAGGAGAGTAAAACGGCACTACACCAACTTGCCTTCTCATCACAGAGTCCACACAGACTAGTTTGACACTAGACAAGTTGAATCTAGACAAGTGTAAACAAATGACAAATTTTTGTCCAGACAGGCTTCAATGTGCCGTCAACGATTGGCTGACGAAAGACCAATTTCTTTCACTTACGTCTGACAAAGAAGGTGAAGGTTGACCGGATTGGCCCCACGCTGCACATGTAGGTGCCGCTATCGCTGATCTCAAGGTCCCTGAGAACCATGCGGGTCGAGAACTCATCCAGCGGCTCGGTGTAGACACGAGGGGAACCACCGGGGGAGCCTGCAATGCAAACAAAACCGGTATAAATGGGAATGGTGGTGATGAGAGACCACGAAGGTGTAAACACAGCTATGTGAATCCTTTGGAACATGTGAAGAAGTGTGTCCACTGGTATCAAGAATTTATGTACCTTCCCCAGCAGTGGTAATCGGCAGTCCATCTCGGTTGAACCAGACGGGGTTGGTGTAGGGACTCCGGCTGTCGATGACGCAGGTGAACTCAGCGTCACTGCCAATCTCGGGATTCTGCTCTGGTGGCTGTTCAATCTCAATTGAGAAATCTGGAAAGAACAACAAACAGAAAACAAACCCGAAAAGATTTCTTACTATTTTTCATTTTTAAAAGCAATAAGAATATGTATCACACTTACAACAGATACTGGTTACAGCTATTAATAAAAGGAAGGTAAATTGTCAAATTGCTAATGATAATAATCACAGTAATCATCTGTGTCATTAATAAATGTTATAGCTTATTCTAGCTGTGAACTGAACATGTAACTATACCATTCCTTGAAATTGGGGTACACCTAAAACAAGATTTGGTTTACCATCTGACCCCTTCTTACTGTTTTTCTTCCTGTAAAATTACTTATATTTTGTATTTGTTTCCTTGATATTATGGAACGAATATGAAATGTTATACATCTATTGTTATACATCAATGCATTGAATCATTGCAAAAAAGCACAAAGTCCCCTTGCTATGTGGGCACCACTGGCAGCAGAAGCGGGGCAGTGCCCCCCCCCCCACTTTTTGACAGGGCCTAGCGTCCTCTCTTTTTACAGGTCCTATAAATGACTGATGCCTGACAGTCTAACAACTGCCCCCCTTCCACTCTTCAAAAATCATTCCGCTGAGGGTGATGGGCTCTGCAATTGATAACTGTTCCATATTCTTTCAAATCACAGTTAAATAAAAAGAGAGAAAAAACCACACAAATGCAGCAAATACAAAATAAATACACCTCCCCTGTCTTCTTCCCAAAATGGGGAAGCAATGATGGCTGACTAATCACTGGTAATGACTCTCTTAAGTGCTCAAAACTCTTATAAGTAAATTGCTAATATGCACAGCTCACAGTTGATAGGACAAGGTGCCAAGTTGTCAAACTTGCAACACGGCTGTATTCCACAATGCCAATGCTAAAAAAATTAATAGCATGCTTTCACTACACATTTTGGTAATAAAAAATCCTGCTTATTTGTCAAATTATTTGAACTGTTAACAGGAGACAAATAACTTTATGTTGGTAAATATTACAAGAACAAAGCTTTACCAATGAATTCGCAGTATCGGCCCTTAAAGCCAAACGGACACTGACAGACTCCATTGGAGCAGGTTCCTCCGTAACGGCACGGTGGGTCACACTCGGGCACTGAATGTCCAAAACCAGAATTGCAAAATACTTTTTAATGGTTTACAGAGCTAAATATTGGTACAAATACACCATTACTGATGTTCAAGGTGCTGCATCATAATTATCCCTGCTCACAGTGCATACAGATATTCCTTATTATGGATTGCAGGGGTATGTGTGGCTACATACACAAAAAAGGGTGAAAATAACTTGCAAAAAGCCGACATTAATAAATCCATACTATTAAACAGAGTAGGTGTACAACAAAGCTGAAATTCAGAACATAAAATCTGAATAAAAGGTTTAAATCAGCCAAAACGCTGAATTCCCACATCCTGAGGATTAAGATTCTTTTTAGGTGTTTTATTTTGTAGGTTGTTATTACTTTTGGACACTTTGTATTTTATGTTCTTATTTATATCGGCCAATGGAAGATGTAGTAAAATGAAACGGAAACAAATAAAATTAAACCACCTCAGCGCCCTGGGGAGTATATAGCTGGATGCTGCCATTTCAGAATGAATTGCACCCTAAATCTTCCAGTCTTTTACAATTTTTGGAAACACGAGAGCAGTTTTCTCAATGTCCAAAAAAAAATAATACGGATGTGTTATGAAGCTATCGTACCGACGGCAACGACACTGTATGAGAACTGCACCGGTCCCACTTTGCACGTGTAGGTGCCTGAGTCTTGCAGCTGCAGGCGGACGAAATTCAGGCTGGTGGCCTCCGGAGACACAATGTCTGAGTAAACCCGACTGGATGCAGCTGAAAGTGCAGGATAAATGGCAAAGTTAAATGGAGTTCTGCTTTTCCTGTTGAAAGCAGTTAGGCATCTCAAAGAAAGAGTATATATGGGAAAAGATAAAATGTCAGCCATATTGAACTGAAAGCAATGTTGACTTTTATTTATTTGGGGACCTAAGATGAAGCATGAAAGCAATCAAATGAAACTTTTAACTCAATATTATGCAGACTCCATAAAGACTAATGAAAGCCATGTTTGATTCAATATTTCGTTCTTTATTCAGAACATCTTCAGGAATGAGATAAACCATGCATTTGTAACCTTATAACATGAGTCAGAGGGGGAGTAATTGGCCAATCAGAGAGTCTAAACAGTAAACAAAGAATTGAATGGCAAGGTGTTAGGAGGCCAGCAGTAAGGTACATGTAACAAAGGAGAAGTGAGGTGAATCATACCATAAAATAAACAGAGTTAGCCAAACAAAGCAAGCTCTTTGGAGGTCCTTAATCCAGTGTTTAGAGATGGCTTGTAGCGACTGATGGCTAAAGCTTCCTTAAATAACAATTCCAGCCAATGTGTAGAATAATCAATAACGCTAGTGTTGCTAAGTATCAATGAATTGTCTTGTTTGCCCGTATCCAGAAGAATAGGAAGATTAAAGAAGGAATAGGAAGGAACTTTTATTAGATTTGATTTACAATGATGAATAATTCAAACATCTGACTCTGCTGCAAATTTGGAATTAAAACAGATTAATAAACAATTATTAAACAATAATTAAAGTGCCCCCACAGTTCAAAGCCTGATCAATTTTTGACTTTGAACCGTCATAACAGAACAAGATTTCTGTCCCTCAAACAGAAGAAGTGACCTCTGGCCTCACCTCCACCACCAAATGGAACCTCCTCGCCGGTGGGCAGCAGCCACACTGGGTTGCTATAGATGTTGCCCTCAGGTACCAGGCATATGAAAGTGATGTTGAGACCCACAAAAGGGACCTGGCCTTTTGGTGGGCTCACAACAATAAAGCCAGTTTCTGAAAACAACAGGGTAAAAATGTTACAATGAAAAATTAAAACTTATATCTAGTCTTCTAATCCTTAATCCTTGGAACTGAATACCATGATTATTTGACGTTTGCAAAATGGTAGCACTGTAATAAACTGAACAAACAGAAACCCAGGTACGTCTGAGAAACATATCCATTGCTCTACAATGCAGTTTATTTTTTAATACAATGTACATGAATTCCACTAACTATCCCTTCAGCAATACAAGAGGCACAGCTTTCCCATTATGAGTCATTTTTCCTTGTGTGAATCTGACACATATTTTGTGCCCATTCCATTGGAAATTGATTAGATAACTTAATGGAAATACATGTCAAGCATTTAGCCTCATTTAGTGCATTAAACACTGCATTTTACCTTGGTTTCTCATGAATAACGATCAAAGTGTTGGGTGCATCACAAACTGACATAATGTAAATAGTTGCTGCATCACATACTGTTGTATTGTGTGTACAAAGTTAATGGATTGTCTATCACTTTGATCTGTACCAAAACTATTGTACACGCCATTTTGTGGTGCACATGACAAAAGGTAATACCTGCCGAGTCTGATGAAACTTACCCATCATTTCACACTGGGTTCCATTCAGTCCTGCAGGACATACGCATTGACCTTCGACACAGGTTCCACCATTTAGGCAGGGGGGCGTGCATATATCCGCTAGAAGAAAAAACAATGTATTAAAAATAAAAATCAAAACCAAGTGAACTTTAATGGTTACGAGCAGCATATGGTTGGTAACACGATTTCACTGCAGAGAAGCTTCTTTGAACACTTATGGGCAGTTGTATTCTGGCCCAAAATTTTCAATATTAACAAAAATAGATACAAAAATAACATCATCATCAAATACAAAAATAGCTGACTTGAACAATATATGGTATTTCTGACCAAAACCTCAAATATTGCAACAATCCCTGATCCCAGCATGGAGCAATATTTGCTATTCCACAGAAGGCTGCGTAAAGTGACCAAGTTCAATTCGGTGCACAGTCAACCCCCACGGATTTCTCAGACTGGGTGTGCTTGTGCGTGTGTGCACAAAACAAAACCAGGGACTAGCATGCACACATGTCCACCAGCAGTCACTCTATCCCATCTGTTATCCCTGGATGTAGCGACTGCCACATCCTGTAGATATACGTCTATAAATGTAAGTTTATCTTTACAAGGGATATGCTTTTTGTAGTCAGGAAGTCATTCAAAATGTGATTTGTGCAAGGCACACTGAGCTCAACAACCTCATCCTTAACATATTTTGGTGCTAGCAACACTTCCCCGCTAAGGAACCTCCTGCACTATGCATGTATGCTGTGGGCTCATGCAACAGATTCTTAACAGAGGGTCATTGTCAGGGGCAGATCCGGGGGGGGGAGGCACACACCCCAACCCCTTTTTCACCAAAAAATAAATTTAAAGACAAAATAAAGAGGGCAGGGGAAGGAAAAAAGGGGGAGGGACCCAGCCCCTTAAATGTGACAAAGGCATAAAAAAACAACAGTTCTGCAAAACAACAGTTGGTTACCCAATCTCCCTAATTTTACGGCCGCAACCCGAAAGATGTTAGTCCACACCCCTCCTTCGGAAATTTTGCTGGTTCATAAGAACCAGATACCACTGCATGGCTTCTGACTAGCACCCCAAATAAAGATAACTGACAAATGGGAAGAGCCAACAATGTAGGACTGGATAGCTCATTTGTTACAGCACCAGTACGGTATTCCAGAGGTCACGGGTTCAACTCCCGCTCCAGTCAATTTCTTTGTTCTTCTTAATAATCATATGTAAGCACCTACTCAGTTTCCCTATATAGTTTGTTTCATGACTGCATGGACAAGATAGACTGGAAGGAGCTATGGGACTCAAGTACTTACCGGGCAGGTCGATGATCAGTGGGTGTCGGATGGGCCCAACGATGCAGGTATAGCCAGCCAGGTCCTCTACCTGCAAGTTGTTGATGAAAAGCGCTGTACTGAACCCTGTGACTTGGCTGGAGCTGACACGCACGATGGAGCCTGTCAAAGACAAGGATGCAGGAAGTCTGACCGAAGAACTTTTAAACTGGTGGTTGATTGGAAGACTCGTCCAGAATGAAGGCCTACATCTCTGATGAATGATTACTTGCATGTTGGCGGATTGCCTCTAATTGTTTCTGCATCTTGAAAACTGCTCTGAGCAAGGGTGCTTTATCAAGGGTCATACTGCACTGCACTGAATTCATTGCACTGTATTGTCACTCAGTTTGATTGGGCCAGCAAATTAGTGGTTAGGTGCACATAGGAACGAAACTTGAACTCAATAGTAATATCCCATGTAACCACATATACATGCATGGCGCCCACCGTTAAATATAATTCATGACGCAATATGTCAGGGATCACCAGGGAAGCCCCATCTGGGTTGGAAGCTATTTCATTTTACTTCATTTACTTCATTTTCAGGACGTACTTTACATAATTCAGTTGAATGCTGGTATTAGTGAAGTCAAGCACTGGACGGACAAATTCGTCGGTTGCACCACAAACTGACGTATGATGTGTACAAAGTCTATAGATGGTACGTCACTTTATGGTCTACCAAAACTATCCAACACGTAAAACAGATGAATTACAGTAATCAATGCGCCTGTATTATATCAATGTTTGTGCACTTTCAATGTGTCTTTAAATGAATCATTGGGAATTGCCTTCTTTCATGGTTTTCTTCAAAATGACAGCCTGCAAAAAGATAATAATTCCCATGGAATTCAGTTCCATTCACCATATTCAAAGCCAAGCGTGTTCTTCAACAACAATTTTGTCATTCACTTCAGGACAACTGCAAATGAAGCACTGTGTCATTAAACCAGACCAACGGATGGAAACTCACAAAAGCTATGAAACATACCTGCAGTAGCTGGCTGCACAGCTCGGCCTTGCGCTGTGACCCACATTGGTGGCCCAAAGGGGTTGGATTCAGGCACCTCACAGACATACACCACCTGTCCACCAATCACTGGTACTTGGTCCTCCGGGACATCAATCACCACAAAGCCGTCCACTGTAAAATAACCACTTTCTGATTTGATTTTACTCTAATAATATACACTAGTTTTATTTTTGTGTATATTTTTTTACATGAGATATTTTACATCTGAATGTGTCCTACATCACTGCACATTTTTCATTTGTTTTTTCCACTGAGAACACTGCCTAGACAAAAAAAATGAAAGACCTAGACCCCACTCATTGCTTGGAAAAAAATACAAGTTAAGAAAAAAGTGGTCCTGAACCTTTTCGAGTTGTATATTTGCCCAACCCATTCAAAACATATCAAAGAAAAGGAACCAGCAATGCACGGATATCACAAAGGGGACTTACCCGGCCAGAAAAAGTGATTTGTGAAAATAAATCCACTTAAAATGTCTATACAGTAATGGTGTAAGAGAAAAAGTGGAATTCAAGTCTTCTCCCAATTTTTCTCATTTTTTCTTCTGGTTTTGGACTGACCTGGTGTTTCGCATAGGACACCAGTCAATCCTTCCAGACACACACAACGGCCACCCACGCAGCTGCCTCCATTCATACACGGTGGCTCACAATCTGCAAGGGAAACACAGAGTTGTTGCACCATAATGCACATTGTTTGCATTATTAGATTTAAAAATAAATTCAATAAGATTGCATCTGTTTTGACAATGTCCATGACAGACGTAGCAATGCGACAGAGGTTTGGGTTAGCACCATGGGGCATCTTTTTTGTGAGCGAGTGAGGTTCTGAAGTGGACTGAACATTTCCGACCCAGTGTTGTGATAGCAGTCACCAATTAACCTCCCTGACCTGGGATTGTTTTAATGATCACGGGTGTGAGTGGAACCTGAAAAAAATAGCCGAGTACGAATCACAAAGCATATACGGTGTTGGGTCCGGGCCCATAAAATGTTGAAATGTAGATGCTCTGTGGTGCATTACAGCCTCCCAGAGCAACCACGGATGCATAAAAAAAAAAATCTGAACTTGTAACACCTTTGTATGAAATAGAAGCCAACCAGCGGCCATTTTACCAAGCTGAATACAAATGTGCAAGTTGGATCGCTTGCTGTTGTACCTGTCGATGCCAGGGAGAACAAAGGCGGGCATTGCTGGGCAAGCTTTGTATTCGGCTCGGTAAAATGGATTCAATGATCTCTATAAACTTATTACGGGCATTGTGAGGCCAGATTTTTTTATATACGTCAGTGGGTGCAACCACTGGTTATTTTTCTTTCTACAATTTAAGCATATTTTTATTTAACTGTTTTCTTCATATTCGCCTGAAACGTCCTGAAGGTTAAAAGGAACTTGTAATAGGTGTACCAAAATTGTAAGTTGGCTGTTAACCCACCTGATTTGACTACATTTTCAAAATTTGTCACAAAGAGCACATATTGCATATCCAGGCTTTAAGACTTTCTGGGCATGCTGGGTGCAGCTTGTCGCCTGCCGGTTTATGGTCTATTCCATCCATGTCCATTACTGTGGTTTTGTAACTTGACAATCGGTCTTGTCAAATTGGTGTTATCCAAGTCAGAGCCCCTTTGGACAATTCGCATTTGAGTTGCACTGACATTTTGATGAGTTTATGTCCAAAAACTGATTGAAATCTTGTTTATCATTAACCCACTAGGCTGTATGTAAAATTGTATTGAAATTGGAGGATTTGGGACTGTTAGGGATAAACCAGAGCACATTCAGGCCCGTTGCCTGACCAGAGATGGGGGGGTTGTCAAACCAAAAAAGTGGAACTTTTGGCACTGTGAACACATATTTTCATACAAAGGCCTATCACAATGTGCTTTGGAAAACAACATTGAAAAGTTGCATGTCTGTCGCGAACCAAAGGTTGCATGAAACACTTGTACACTGTAGTTTTCAATATTGAATAAACTCAACAAAAATGTATTGATTTCAAACCCTTTGAAACACCTGAAATGTGGATATTTGCCGGAACTTCCTGACGGTATAAATGACTAGAGATTGATTCATTAATATGCAGAATCGTGGTCACCTCGAGCTTGAGAATCAACATATAAGCAGTGGCTGGTATGCTAAATATTACGATATATTTCAAATATTCAGTACGAAAAAACAAACCCAAAAAAACCCACCAACAAGCGGAACTCAGAAGCGAGTGGGGGGTTCATTTGAGCCCCTCAACCCCCCCCCTGCCTACGGGCCTGACATTGAGCATGTGAGAGCTGTGCAATAATGCATGACAAAGAACTTTGCCCAAAGCCTGTTGCAATACTTTTTTCCCTTTCCAATGGCACTATGCGAACATAATTTGGGTACCTAATACTGGCACACTTCTCACGGTGACATTTTGCTTTTGGATGGTTGGGTCAGCCGACATTTCTAACCATAAACACAGCATTCTATCCAAAATGGTCAAACAGTTCTCTTCAGGGCCTAACAAACTCATACAAAGAGAGATTTCACACAGTATCACCGCAAACCTTTATAACAAGAACAGATCTGGTTACCTGAGACAGTCAACTCAAATGATAATGACAGTGGTCTCGCAAAGCAGTAATAGTCGCCCAAATCGTCAATGGTCAGATCCCGGATGACCAGCTGAGTGACCAGTGGAGATACCTTCTCAACAAAGACACGATTAACTTCACCTAAAAAATGGGGAAAATCAGAAAGAGAAGAGAAATAGGAAAACTTATGCAGCTTTAAAGTACCACTTCACAAAATGGAACCATAATGGAGTTTGGCACTCCTTTCTCCAAATTCAACAACTGCACCTTTGGAGCCAAAATTCCATTTTGAGGACTTCTGTTATAGCGTGAAACAGAACAAAAACATTTCAAGATTTAAAGTCAACTCTTAATGTAAGTTGTTGACAGCTATTTTGGTGAACAGAGACGACAAGTTAAGCCTATTCAAAATTTCCATTTAGCCTAACAACAGGTCAAAAAATAGAGGGGTGTGGAAAACGCTTCTCAAGTTTTTGAGTTTTGTTTGTGAAATGAAAGATGTCAACTGGTTTTCCTTGGAGAGCATGTCCTCATACAGTTTATGCTTACACCTGTATGCACTAGAATCCACGCTTTACGCAGGGAACCTGATCCCATTCAACAAAACAACAATACAGTGTCTATGAATGTCCCGAAACCTGTTTACAAATGAAAAGTTTATTGTTTATTTCCAAAATACGATACATTTCAGTATCTTTAAGAATCCTTCTGTCTCTCAGTTGCCTGCAGTCAGTTTCTACTATTTTTTGGCAGTGGAACACAAGTCAAAACAGTAAAAAAGAAGTTTAGGGACACACGGTACACTGCTGAAGCTCTTCAATCTTTCATAACTGTGGAAACACTGTATGGTTTTTGAATGGATATGTCTCATTTTGGAAATAAACCCTTCACATGTAGGAATATCCGTTACTTGTTCAGTCGAGTGATATTCATAGTTTACCAATCCTGTTTGGCATTCATCCGGTTACATACATGTAATAAAGGTGAGTACATATGGAGATATCAAGAGATGCTTGAAACCCTAGCATTAGCTCAGGAAACCAAACTTGATGCCGAGTATAATTGCTTTAATGCTAGGATTTGTGGCATACTAAAGTTGACACATCATTTTGTATTTTTCGTTCTTCCTTTACCTTCGGTAGCCTCAGCGATCCTGGTGCTGCGGTACTGCCACTCAGGATTGATGACAAAATGGTCGCCCTCAACAACCTGGCAGAGGAAGGCAACGTCCAGGCCCATGCCAATCACCTGTCCGGGGGGCTGGACGATTTGAATAAACCCACCCACTAGAAAAGATAACAGCATGGGAGAAACACGATTGGCAATGGGTTTCTTCAGGTTTGTTGGACACTTGGCCCATTTTGACTCACTTTGAGGGGTTGAACCCAGCTGGAACAAGTCACTTCCAATTTACATAGGATTAGCTCTAACAGCAGGGTTTAATGGGATAAATATACATTACCAGCCGAGTTGACAAATAAGGCCAACGCCCATCACCGTCCAACATTTTACTCTCGACAAGAAGAACAAATTCCAAGAATTTTAGTGGGACATTCACAAAAAGGCACAGAGAGTCAGGTTGGGGGGGGGGAGCCAGGTTGGTGTAGTGTTTCTTTCTTCGCCTTCCATCTCTTTGGTCTGGTTTCAAATTCCTGCCCAGTCCACATGTGGATTGGGTTTTCAGTCCTTACCTGATTCTGTGGGTTTTACCCCGAATATTCTTTTGAGGTATTCAACCCAGCTCTAAAACTGTAACTGCTTCTTATTGTCTCCTCTCTACAGGTTTCTTCAGGCTTGCGAGCTACGGTGCCTAGGATGCTTTAGAGGAATCCTTGGACTCATCATCAGAAATGATTCGTAGTAATAATAACAATAATGTTTGTCTCCACAGCACGTACCTGGTGTTTGGCACTCCGTACCATACCAATCCTCAGGGCACAGACACACTTGATTTACACAGGTGCCTCCATTCATGCAAGCAATGGGACAGCGGATCTCTAAAATAAATTGAAACATTCAATAACATGAATAAACAGGTCTGTGGCAACAACAAGATTTTTGTTTAGTTTCTGGAACTTGGCTCTTTAATTAAACTGTCTCTAAAATCAAGAGGTTGAACTTTTATTGAAATCAATTATAAAATCCACAGCATTAAAAACATGGTTTATTCTTTTGTTTGGTTGTATCTTCCTTTTCAAGTTCAAAAAAAAAAAACTTGGGTTCCTTACACAACTTGATGTTTATCTTGGTTGTGTTTCACAGAAATTAAAGAGACATGATGATACCCTGGCATTCTATTTTTGACTCTTCATCCCAGTACTAGGCTGTGAAATCAAAAGCATTTATCTAGAAAATGATCCCAATATAATCATGAGCAATGCAAATTCCTACCAAAGCATTCTGTGCGCCAATGTTCTTACTCTGCAATTTCAAAAGTGGGATTTTGACGGTGGCCGAAGGAATTTCAACACCTAAAATGTTTTAGGTGTTGAAATACTTGCAGAAATTTACAACCACCAGGAAAACACTGCTAACGTGAAAGGCCTTTTAAAAATGAACCTCGCCCTCAATACAGCTGAGCTCCTCCCGTCGTACCTTCCCCTTGCACCAGCAGCGTCACCGTCTGCCGTATGGGCCCAACCATGCAGGTGTAGTCTCCTCGGTCATTGAGCTGAATGTTATGGATAATCAGCTGGGTGGTAAATGGGTTGACGTTGCGTGTCCCAATCACTTCGTTCAGAATGCCTGGGACACAGCACAGGAAGAGGGATTGTGTTTTCGTGACAGCAATTTAAGAAATTGAAGAAGAAAACCCGATTTCTTGAATAGTTTGTCATGCCTCCTCGAAGGGTGCTTGAGGCATTTTTAATAATTCGTTATAAATATCGCATAGAGATGGATGCATTGGCAGGTATAACAATGCAGTATATACCACTTCCTGGAGGAAGTGTGGTTTTGGAAAAAGAAGGAGTGACAAACAGAACACACTGGAGAATGAAGACAAACAGGTCGCACCGTTTGAAACGCCAAGAATACACTCACTGCCGGTTCTCTGCAGAACCAGACTTCTTGTAAGAAGAGATTTATTCTACATGGGAACCTGCATGCAAAGCTTCAACTCCTACTGTAATAATTCAGCCTTTCTGCTGAGAGCAGATGCCCTATGGCTTGGAGTGCAGTTGGTTTAGTTTAGTTTACACTTCGCCATTCCCACACATACAACCTCACCTCGCACTTTATTCCTTTCCTTGCCACTAGTGAAAACAGTGTTAGGCACAGTTGAGTTGTTCAAATGAAGTCTTCAATTTTTGGTCTTGGCTCTGGATCTTGTGATGTCTCAGCCACAACACTGGACCTCACAGATATCACAAAAACCATAAGAGAACAAATACACAAACGAACAAACAGAAAAAAAATGGCCAATATTACCTTCATCGATCTCAGCGTCAAATTGGTCTAGCCACACAGGGTTTTCAAAGGGGCTGTTCTCTGACACTTCACAGGTCAGGATGACATCTTCACCAACATCAAAGATTGGTTTGGGTGGGCGTCGGATGGTCAGGAAGACACCAACTGCAAGTTAAGATGTGATCTGCTATGATAAATGTTTAACAAAGGCTACAAACATACATGCACCATGTAACCCTTTTACCGTGGTTGTCTAACTGTTCAGCAGCTCTGTGAAATAAGACCCAGTTCAGCAGAAGTAATGTTCAGTTGTGCGACAAAAATGCTGGTATTGGTATGAGCCACGAGATGGACCAAGAGGGAGGCAAGTTTCGTAGCAACAGAGGCTCCTTCGGTTGGAACTGCACTTCACTGGTTCATACACAACTATGAAATGAACAGGTTCATAAATGAATATGAAATGCGCATGTAAGGGTCACATCACTGCCACAAGAATATGAAAACTTCCCCCTAACATGGCATTTTCGAACAACAGCAGCATGCCTCTGCTCAAGGCGGATGCCTTGTAAACTTTTGTCGTTGCTGGTGCACTCCCCTACTAAGGCATAGTATTGTGTTATTAACCATGCCCGACCATTTCGTTTCCCTCCTGCTGCTTCTATCACAAAGACTGGTGACAAAAAAATGCCCCTACATCGTATTGTGCTCAGTACCTGGTATGTTGCACCTCGGCCCGATGTAGTTGGCTGGACACTGGCAGATACCGGTGATGCACATTCCTCCATTCTGACAGACTGGCTCGCACGGTATATCTGCAAGACAAGGCAGGACAATCTGAACTTCACCAAAACATTTCCAAATAAGCCTTGAAGTTTTGCACTGGGGAAAGTGTGATACAGCTCTAACGGCTCATCCCCCGGGGCAAAATGTAAGGGTATAACCCCCCCTCCACAGTGCATGCCCATGTGAGAATGTATCACATGAGAGATACTACAGCTGCAGCTATGGTAAGTCGTGTTGGCATAGTACAGCTTTGCTAGGATTTCGACTCTGCGGCACAGGTTTGATTCCTGGATCAGTCCACGCTGTTTGAATTGGGATTTCATCAGTCCGTACATGATTCCACAGGTTTAACCAGAACAGTCTTTTTGGATTCTCTTCTCTACCAGCCTACAGGTTTCCTCAAGCTTGGGAGCTACAGCGACTGGGGCACTTTTGAGGAATGCTTGGTTTCAATAACAGAAAAGCTTAGCACTAATGAGCTCATTACCTGTGACAGTGACGTTGAAGCCCTGTCGAATTGGTCCCACTTTGCAAATGTAGGTGCCAGCGTCCTCCAGCCGGATGTCCCTGAAGAGGAGGCTAGTGGAGTACGGAGACATGATCTCGGTCCCCATATTATCATTCTCACCTTGAAGGAAAAAAAAAACCAATAGAAAAATCTAACATTTGGGAGAAGCCCTTGAGATATTTCTTTGCTTTTTTGAATGTTCCACTAACACTAGCAGAGCCAGCAACCACATCAAAGTAATACCCATAACTTCACTAACAGAAAGGACTCCGACAACATCCTGTGAATTTCCTCTCACCAGCTCTTGACAGCACTGAGCATAAAATGCTACTCAAATTTCATTGCTGCTACTCAAATTTCACTGAAGAGAAATTCTGAGATTAAAATTTGCACCTGTCAAAAATAGAGTTCCATGAATCAATATATAAATATTCAATCACAAAAGAGCTTTTTTTCAGACCACCTTCAAGCCGGAAAGAGAGAGGGAGCAGAAATATGCCCCAAAATATCCTGTTACTCTTTTGGAGTTTTTCACACATTGTCCATATGAGAGTAAGACAATAAATCTCTTGATAGACTGGGAAGAAAAACGTCTTTGAGATGACAGTGGTGGAAATGTCAAAGGGAGGTGGAGTCCAACCCACCCCAGCTCCATCAAGGTAGAGAATTGTAAGGTTGAAGGCTAAGTGGCTATATAATTCTCCATTGTCCCAACATGAATTTTCAGAGTATTTCAGGTTAGCAGAGCAGCTGTCATACAATGTACCTTGCAACAGGGTGATCTGGTCTCCATCGGGGCTGAGCCACATAGGCTGGCCGTACGTGCTGGATGCGGGAACCTCACAGACGAACTTGATGGTGTCGCCAACGACCGGTGGGTCGATGTCTGGATTCTGCACCACGACAAACCCCTCAACTGCAAAATGCACCACAACATCTCAATTTGTAAAAACAATTAAAGTGGAAGAGCATATCTCTTCTGTTACAACCTTCATTAAAATAAGTGACTTCATAAGTAACATCAGTGACTTGAGTAATTTTGTTGAGTGCCTGCATCACAGATATTCCTCTGATGAAGATACAGGTGCACTGCATTTACGTTTCATTGACCTGTTTTTTTATTGCTAACAGTCAAAAAATACAAAATAGCAATGGAAATGATGAACAAACTTCACAAAAATTTTAACAACGCTGTTTTCATATGATACATATGCAAACAATATAATTATATATCATGAACAATATCCTTTGTAGTAGTGTGGTGTCTAGCCCTTCTTTGTCCTGTATAGACGAAGCCTGTGACCATGATAACAATATCACTGGCCATTTGCAGTGGCCCCCAGCAATGGCAGAAAACATGGCAATATCAAAACAGCCACTGTTCACTGATGATAACTCTGCACAAAACCCATCACAACACCGCCAACCATTAAAGGGGGCCATCTTCTATGTCTGTTGAAACTTCACCGAGAGCCAGTTTGCTTCACATGAATCTGGATCTTGATCAGTGATCCCATCGCTGGTTCCCTCCATCCATTAGGCAGGTTTTGGTATCAGTGAACCAATGACAGATCACTGATCATGATCCAGATCTGCGAGAAACAATCTGGCCCTAAATTCACATGCCAGGAGGCATCACATTATCATGCTCAGTTCCCAGACAGAGTTCCCTTCTGTCATTGTTCACTCACCGATATCTTCGCACGCTTCCCCTGTGAGGCCAATTGGGCAAATACAGACATCACCAACGCAAGCACCTCCGTTCTTGCATTCCGGGAAGCAGGATGGCACTGCCAAGAAAGATAGCATAACGGAACGAATGATAGGGTGATGCAGTCAACAGTGCTATGGTCCACTCTTCAATTCCCAAGAAAAAGAGGAAACAGTGTGGACCAGAACTTCCTGTTGGTCCACCTGTCGACCCTTTCCAAACGCGCATTGGGTCGACAAATTTCGTGATTGGCCAACGCGTTGAAAACTCTTAGTGGCGCACTATTGTGAAACGGCCGTATTGTTCTGAGGCATGGCCACTAGGCAAATATGATCATGGACTCTATAGACCCTATTCACATGGAGGCTATTTTTTTATCTTATTACCCCAATCTGTTTTCTACATTGCAAACTCTCAATTAGGATAGCACCAGACTGTTTTATAATTCCAGGCATTCCAAGCCTCCCTTTCAATAATTTTTAGAATCTGGCAAGGGTGTTGTGTGTTCGATCATGAATTTGAAATTATTCATCAGAGTAGACAGGTGCAAATTTGTCATGAAATTTCATTTTGTTGCTTTCATTTGTACTCTCAACATTCAAAAAAGAAGAGTTAACCTCGCTTTCAAATTCAATATGGCCGGCCGCATAAAGAAAGTCTGTGAAGCATACTTTATGCAGAATAGACCTTCTCCCTACAGTGCTGCCACTATTATAGCAGCATAGGAGTATCAGGCGAGTCACATTGGGAAAGTACAGATACAAACAGGTTTTAATGCCATTCTGAATTGAACTCAATAGTCTGGATACTACAAAGTGAAGACCATAAGGGTGCTATTCATCAGATCTCTGGGAACTATTAAAGAGACAAGAGGCTTATGATGCAGTGAAAAAAAGGAAGTGTATCACAAATAACAAAACATTCTGGTAAATAGTATCTTGGAAGTTTTTTCTGGGCTTCAGAAGTCTAGTTGACGTCAACTGAACACAGACCAATGTGAACATGTACAATTACACAAACGACAAGACCTTTTTAAGAGGAGTGTGGATCAGAAAGAAGAGAAAATTCTTTTTGCCCAAAAGCCTCTTCCTTCTTTTTCCCACTTACACTCAACTAGCAGGTCGTATCGGTATCTAATCGGTCCTGCTACACAGGTGTAGGTGCCTGATGTAGTCACTTGCAGGTTCCTGAAGATGAGACGTGAGCTCTGCGGCGTCACCTGTTCGGTGCTGAGTTCCACGGTGCCTCCTGATTGGTCAAGTACAAAGGGAATGAATTTCAATGCGCATGAAAAACTGAGAAAAAGTGGTGTTTAAAATTGAGCCAGTTTCCAAGTATCCCTGTGAGTCCTTTGGAAAACTTTAAAATTCACATGAACACAGCTGGGAGATCCCAACTCCAGGATCTAAAGGAGTGGCAACTTACTAGGTTTGGATGATAGGACATTTTTCAATACTGCAATATTTATGATAAAAATACTGCAATATTCACTGATCTGCAATATTTTTTGAAGTGGGGTACTAAATACATCAAAAAGCAATGGCGATAAGCAACCATTTTTTGGGGTGGGAAAAAAAGGAGAGGAATTGAAAAGCTGGTTGCACCTCATCAAGGCACCATAGCGTCTCACTGGACACATGGAATTCAAAACTCAACATAAATTCCTGACATATTGCCATAACTTGGGAATATGAAAATTGCAAAACAGTTCACATTCATGGCTGCTAAATGGCAATAAAGGGTTTGTCAAACAGGGTAGCCAAGCAGTGAAGACTTTGAAATTTCTAGGTACAGTGGCATTACAGGGGAGAGATTTCTGAAGAAGGGGCATCCAAGAAAGGATCATTTAAAAGGTAGTGTGGGCAAACTAACTGTGGTTTATGCATCAACTGTTCATGCTCATTTCAAAATGTCAAAGGGGGCTCAGATAACGGGGGGGGGGGGAGTGGTAAACAAAATAAATTGGTTATAACCTTGTTCGATGGGAGGGATGGGACGGTTGAGTGGGTCCACCCAGTATGGTCGAAGGCTGCTCAAGGGGCTGCCCTCAGGCAGGACACACAGCAGGGAAAAGTCGCCTCCAGAGACAGGGTCGATGGTTGGCACATCCACCTGTAGGTAGTTGGGATCTGGCAGGGATGGCCAAACATGTAAGGAAATTATGCAGATGCTTTCAGCACTTGCAGTCGCTGTCAACCTTTCAAGACAAGTCACAGCAAGTCGCAAATAATTTTTCCACAGGACAAGTCACAGATCAATTATCCCCAAGTCCAGTTGCAAGTACCTTTCTTCAGTCAAGTCTGCATTAAATATTTCCACAGTCAAGTCCCAAGTCATTTTTTCAAGCCTATTTGATGTCATAATCAGGAGGGTGCTACCACTTTTTAAAATCTAACATCATTATTTACAATGTGACCATTGACGGTTTTGCAAAACAGGTCTGAATTGTATTCCTAATGTTTTCAGTTCTATCAATTATGTTCATATTTTTATCCTCAGACATAATGAAGGCAATGACATGACAAAGACATGAATATAATGAAAACAGATGAGTTAACTTTGAGACATAAAAATCATTGATTTAAGCTTGCAGCAAGAAGACCATCTCACAGTGTGCTGTTTAAACCATTGAGCATTCACTCATAAGACCTTCTCAAATCCAACCTGTAAGTATCTGTCCATGGCGTTGCCACAGATTTACGCAGTATTCAATTCACAGATACACAGAAATATATGGTATTAACATCTGCTGAACATCTGCACTCCACTTTCTTGACACAATGTGATACCACTATGAGAACATCATCTGTGAGGAACCTCTTCTCGGTTCATTTTAATCAAAGTTATGCTTAACTGGCTTTACTAATATTCAAAATGATCTCGCAAAAGAAAAAAGCGTTAGTCAGGAGGGAGACCAGGGAACCTAATTACCAATCTCCTGGCACTGTTGACCAATGTATCCTGGTGGACAGCGGCAGCCACTGACTGTGCAGGAGCCTCCGTTGATGCACGGTGGGTTGCACTCGACAGCTGCAGCGTCAAAGAGCAAAATGCAAAAGATTAACAATGACTTAAAATCCCTGACTGAAATCACCCCTTCAGTTGCACCTCAGCTAGACAATGTGGCTCACCTGTGAAGGCAGAGCCTGTGTTGAACTGGAACATGACTGATGTACAAAAGCTAAATGTAATAGATACATGTATCATCATTCGGCGGTGGTATCCAAGTGTTAAAAAACATGAGGTTGGGTAAAAAAAATTGGACAAGTACACTCCACTCTTGTTATAACAAAGTTAGAGGAACAACACAAATTACTGTGCTATAACTGGGATTTTGTTTTAAATGGAGAGGAAGATCAAAGAATTGGTCTTTGTAATAACGATTTTCTATGAGAGTCAACTGTATTATTTGAATGACTCCAACAAGTTAGAATTAAAAGCAGGCAGCTTTATCTTGCCTTTATTGAAAAATTAAAATTTTTGGCCAAGATTTCCTATACTGTACTAATGTGGTTCATTAACATTTACCATACAGGAAACACACAAACAGAAAACTGTTAATAACCCTCGACAGGTACAACCCCTCTCTAGCTGAATTTGGATCAGCCACAGTTACCATCCAGAAGAGCTGGCGATAATAACAATGGACTCCTACCCAGGACGACAACATTGTAGTTGTACTTCAGTGGCCCAGCTGAGCAGGTGTACGTCCCAGCGTCCTCCAGTGACAGGCCTGAGATGTAGAGGTGGCTGGACGTTGGATCAGGGTTGACAGTGTACATGCGGGTTGCACCTGAAAGTGTAAGACGGTCAAGTGTTAGACACCAAAAACAGCAACTTGGGGCTAGTGTGGCACAGAAAAGAGAACCCCAGCATTTGGGAAGTAAAAACACAGATGGTTAACTGGTTGTGGAAAACTGTCAGGTGCAGACTGCACCAAACAGGAGGTGGAAACTGATGTGCTCTGTGTTACTGAAGATGGTAGCACTCTCCAGGAAAATTGTAGGTGTAAATATCGTGGCAGTCTCCTCCTTATGCCAAATAGGGAACATTCATAACAGAACCTTAGTGAGACACGTACACTTTTATAATGCCCAGAGACTTCCATTATCTGTTGTTCAACCATGTTTCAGTAATGTTACAATCATATTACACATCACCAATGTCAAAATATACCCCAGTCTTTTTTAAATTGATTAATAGTCATTTCTCATTCATATTCATTTCCATGTGTACATTTGTCCCTGAACACAACAGACATTTCAAATATGAAAGGTGTCAGAGTCATTCCAATGCTTACCAGAGCTGAGGAAAAGCTTGCATAAAAAAAAAAAACCATTTCCTTCCCTCATATCCGTCTAACATAATAATTGCAGACTTGAGATGTTGAGCCCTTTAGCCACTTTTTAAATGACTCTCATTACGCCAAGGGTCACATATACTTGCTGCGCCATTCCACAAGAACAATCAAGCACAGATATTGTACGTACCGTCGGTCCGAGAGCCAACATCTCTACCCTGGGGGTCCTGCCACACGGGTCTCTGGAAGCGACTGTTGGGACCCACCTCACACAGGAGGACTAAGTTGCCACCTACAATGGGCACCTCGGGGTTGGTCTTGGTCACGCGGATGATGAACGCTTGGGGATCTTGGTAGGGAAGCACAAACAAAAGAACAATTCCACTACAGAAAGGCTACGGCAGTGACGACCATTCGAATGGTGGAAATTCAACTAAAAATGACAGCTCACCTTCTGCACTGTAATTTTTATGTCCCATTTGGCTACCCAGACTATTTTGGAACTGTAATTCGGAAATACGAAAACAACTATCCATTGGATAAATGATTGATTGGTATCCACACATCATTCTCATAGATAATGAACCATTTCAAGTCACCAAGGTTAATAGACCTTTTTCCTGTGATTTCATGATTGTGCTCTGCTGGACCTATAGGTCGAGTTCGGGCGGCCTGTTTTTGACACAGGTTTCTTGTTCTCACGCTCGAACGGCGGGAACATGACTCAAGAACACTGTTCTCAGAACAAGATCACACACCATCCTCCTCGTCAGGGTTTTACAGGAACACATGGAAAAACTCGTGAGATTTTGATTTTTGAACAGCTGCAAAAGTAGAGAGATGGCTTCAAAGCCAAAGACAATGGGAAGTTTTTCAAATTTATTATTTTCCATAACACAGAAATGAATGTTCCTGTTTATATAGAAAAGAATTCAGCCCATCTAAACATTAACTCTCGAATAACGCAGCCTACACGGACGCCGCCATGTTGCATGTTGCTTGTCACTAACTACCAGCGATAACCGGTTGTTTGTTCCCGGTGTTCGAGCAGCCGACCCACGAACAACAAAGCGAGCTGTTCGTGAACATACGGGAACAAGCCGCCCGAACTCGGCCATAATGTTTTGCGATGGTAATGAGTATGTAGTGTTGTGATGGTAATCTGCCTTTTCAAGATAAACTAGTCAAGCACGCAGCGTTCGCACATGCGCTTGCACGTGGTTGAAGCGGCCCAGAGGAATATATGCAATCACCGTGGCTAAAGGCGGTCCACGCGTGGTGGTATTGTTCACATTTACTCACGTGGGTGAAAAAGGTTTATGCAAGAAAAAGAAGATGAATGGTGGTCGCTGACATAAAGCCTAAGCTTGTACTAGGCATTACCCTCATGAGAACAGGCAATTACAGAGAGCTCATTGAGCTACATTTATTTAATTTAAATGGAAATAGTCCAAATTATGAGACTAGCTACACACAACAAGGAATGTTACAAACTACAAGAAACCTTTTCAAATGAGGAAAGAAAGATTATAAAAGTTGTGAAAAAGGGGGTGTATAATTCTTTGGTATTTTCTGAGTTTGTTTTTCTTTACTTGAGTCTTGGAGCTGGGCATCAGAAGTGGTACACAAGTACTTAATTGCTGATGCTCCAAATTGAAGGACTGGGTACCTCTTACAAACTTAAATTACTTGGCAACGTTTCAGAAATGGAGAATGAAGGTTTTGGGGAGCAACTGTTAATTCTTCTGTTGCTTTTGTGGTGATGCTAAGCCATATTTTACGAGCTACTGGTCGCAAAAACTATGAATGTGACATGGAAAGAGCAAACCTTACTGTTGAAATATCAACAGGGGTGAGGTTAAAGGAAAACAAAATATCTACAACAATAACCACGAGAGATTTTGAAGGCCCCATACACAGCAGCAAATTTGTGTTTGCCTTCATACATGTACATGTATATGTGACTGGCTCTAGAAAAATGAAATGGGTAATAAGTCGCCAGATTCAGGTTATGAAGTTTTGATGTGGTTGGATTCTGTACACCAAAAGCTACAATTTGATATATGAATGACCTCTGTAGTGCGCTGCGTTCTGGAGATATTTAGACATTTGTATATCCACTCTTTCGGATTCAATAAAAGCACTTTTCGAGAGAAAGCTCACGAAGTGTAGCACTTGGAGACACAATGCTACATAGGATTTCCTACTGAATTATCAATATTTTATCTTTATTCATTAGTATCCATGTTTATAGTCACAAATTCTGAAAAAATAAAGATCATTGAAGTTATTAAAGGAGAAAACACAAAATCATGTTTTTGAAGAAATTTTGCCCTCTCCAAATAGAACAGGCCACGTGTATTGGCCCTGCCCGACTTATTACCCTTTGTTGCAGAGTGGGTCACATATGTCAACTCCCTAACAATGCCCATTTCTTACGCTCAACATCAACATTTGTACGTAAAAATACTTCAATAGTAAACACAAGATATTTTAAGTAGGAATTCCTGATAAAAATTCTTGCAATGAAAACCTATATTACTAATGTTACCAAAGAAGGGTAGTCTGAGGCCTCTACAGGCAACAATACTGTGATTCATAGCCATTATAAATTTGTCTAGAATGACCAGACTTTCCATTAAGACTCACTTTCTGTTTCGCAGTAATCTCCGTCGTATCCGTTGGGACACAGACATTCTCCTCCCATGCAGCTGCCTCCATTCTGACACTCCTGAGGGCACTCCACTGTCAAAAAAAATTCAAACAATATCATCGTCACAGAAATAATAAGTGGAATTGATACCTTAGCAAAACACTGCCACAGTCTGGTTCACAGATCAAAACATCTAAACTAATTTGAGAGATAGCCACCATGGTCATGTGATGACAAAGGGGAAAAACTCCTGCAAGGCTGTTTCCAATTTTTCCAGAATTGATTAAACCATTTCTAAAGGATAATTCAGTTGATGTGTATGGTTGTGTCATCAATTTTCCTGAATAATGAGGAATAGAAAAATACATTTCCAAACATGCATTGCAATATACATGTAAACAAATTTTTCTTCACAATTGTTTTGCATATCTCTACTTTTGTATGACTTTGATTATGCCCAGTATTAAGAAATTCACCAAAATGTCGTAGCTGTAGTCAGTTTATTTTATTTATTTCTATATACATGTATTTTTTTAATTTTGGTCAGTTTGATTGGTACGAGAACACATGCGAAAAGTAGGAAACTTGTTAGAACACACACAATATTACACACAAGAATGCATTCTGGAAATCTAGCCATTCGGGACACGAGGAACTTTTTTCAACACCAAACAGGCTTGGTTATTTTGAACCATCTTGGGCATGAGGTATTCTAATCCCGACCTACCCGGCCTAGTCCAGTCCTTGTCAACAAAGGCGAGGTTAGACTCCAGAAGTTGTTTGCAAAATTCTTATCAATCATGCATTTTTGAAAATACTGACAAGCATATAACTTGTACTGGTCTTTGATTCAATTTTGGTTTTTACCAAAAGGTAACAATAAAATAATTTTGCATTTTGTCAACTCTGCACAAGCCGTCAGGTGTTTTAAATGCTCGGAAGAGAGTGGTCAATATATGCAAGGACATAAGTTACAGAGACTTTCTTGATGGTGATTTTTTAACAATGCACATAAACAAAAAGAAACTGCATGTTTTCCTAATTTTGCACAAGTTTTCCTGTACAAGGGTTCTGGAAGGCACCACCTGGGGTCAGGTTTCAGGTTCCTTTGGTGACAATGTACACAGCCAAGGATTCCAACCTCATCTCCACTCTTTTCAGTTTGAAAAGTTAAACATTCTGTATCTTACCCAAAGATTCACAGAGGAAGCCGGTGAAACCAAACTGACAGACACACTTGCCGTCTTGGCAGTCTGCGTCATTGCGGCAGGGATTGGCACTGCAATCCACTGCAACAGATTAAAGATTCAGTGATTTAGATTCAAAACATGCGATTCACAGGCTAAATGAGTTCCAGCAAAATTCTGCCTGTAGGGCCCTAAAATGTCTATCCGGTTTGAAGTGACTTCATCATATATACACACCCACCACTGTTTGCAAGTTTCCATTGGATGAACACACAAGTTGCGTGTTAACTTCCGGTTCTGTGGCATGTACTTTGGTGTGCATTGGGCACGGTTTAAAGTGAAGTGATGTCAAACTTACAAACTGGATACTCATTCTCATGCTTTGGTGCTTCCCAATGAGTTTGAGTACATGCAAAGAGGCTTAATCTGGTGTATGGAAGTTGAACATGACTGGAGCCCTCAAGCAGCTGTGGGCCGCGGCCAGACATAAAAAATGTCACTCCGTGACAGTTTTGAAAAGCAACAAGAACTAATAGATGTTACGCAAATCCTGAACAAATGACCGCCAAGGGTCAGCATCTGTATGGTAAAACTTTATAGAGGTTTTGTGAGGCAGCCATCTTGCAGAGCAGTTGTTTTGATCCACAGGGAAACCTCCTTTGTGTATACATGTACCCTGTGGAACAAAAGCACTGGCCTGCAATATGGAAGCCATGCAAACCCTCTATATCTTGTCTTGGTATCCTATTTCCAAGAACGGATTTTCGCCGGGGAAATGTTAATTAAGTTTTTAGATTTTTTGCCCTGCTAAACATATCCTGTGGTTCCAAAAATACTCATAAGAAGTCAAGGCAAATAAACTCATTAGTTCAGTAGTACTCCAAACCACCCAGACTGTTACACCTTACACTACCATGCACCACTCCATTACTGCACGGTCTTATGGATTCATAAGGCAATAATCATAATGCCGTACAGGTGTCCATGAGCTAAATGTATACTAATTAAGCTTTTCTTCTCAATAAAAACAAGATCACTCTGATTACAATGCAAATTTCCCATGACTTCCATCCTCCTATACCGCCACATTACGCGCTACTCACATGTTGGAGACACCCTGTAGATGTACTGCAGGGGACCAGTCACGCAGGTATACGTCCCAGCATCCTCTGCTTGCAAGCCGTCGATGACCAGAGTGGCTGATGTAGCAGTAACATTCTGAACTCCGATTCGGCCAACACCAACTAAAAAAAAAAAAAGCACTTAGTTACCTCGGAATGGTGTACGTGCTGTGGGGTCAATGTATTGTACATATGTGTGGACATCTTGGGGTAATGTGAACAAAACATAGAAATATCCAAGAAGGTGTGCACTGGCAGCAAAAGAGGGGGGAATCTGGCCTCCTCATTCCTGGCAGGTCCTGTAACAGGGCGGGCTTAATAAATCAATCTGTTAATGGCTGATGCCTGACAGTCTCACAACTGTCCCCCCCCCCCGTTGAAAATTGTTACACCACTGTTGGGATATTGAGCTTGTACATGCGGCTGATAAGGGATATAATTGAGTACATCACATTGTCCAAGAAAGTCTTCAAGAGTCCATCAAAAGTCAGCCAGTCTTCATCCAAGCTACAAGAGGCTCAAATGAACTGTGGCAACAGTGGTTCTTCCCAATTTTCAATGTGGTAGTTGTGATTGGATTATGGAAAAGAACTGGGGACTAGTCTAGCTTGGAAAAGACTCAAGTGATGCCCTGTTTATGGGGCTTTTGGGTCTTGACTCCAGATCCCTCTTTCTGGGGGCGAAGCAGGAATTTCTTGAGGGGTGGGGTGAGTGACAGGAACGTCAAATTCTCAAGTTCCCTTGTTGCAGACACACCTGACGACACCTAGATTATGTATTGCATTGTTACTGATACAATTACTTTTCTAAACATACTCACAGTATAGTGTCATCTTTGAAATTTATTTACTGTAATTGTTCTTTAACTGTTTTCTCTTTCTTTTGAGTCAAAACAGGGCAGTGAGGTTGACCCATGCTTTATATAGGCCTTGACAGGATTACATGGGATTTAAAAAATGACGTCATTGTGCAATTACAAAATGACTTCCACAGGCACTGAATTATTGCCGGTTAAGGCCCATGTCTTGTGGCAAGGGCCAAGAACAAGGTGTCGAAACACAACATCTTAGTAATTGCATGGATTTGCCCAGATCCACACAATGTTTTCAACTCGCTGAATTTGAAGAAATTTGGAGATATTTTGGGGTTTGTGCTAACTGTGCCAAAGGCAGCAGATTGCTCAAGGAAGGTATCAACAAAAATCAAGCATAAAATAACATTCACAGTTTAAAGTAGTATTTTCATCAAAGTTCTGTAAGTAAATGAAAACAATGGAATGTCTACACTAGGTGTATAATGCTCAGAGGTATACCACTCACTAGATCCCAGGGGACGCACTTCTTCATTGTCTGGTCCAAGCCACTTGGGGTTGGTGTACGGACTGTCTTCCGCCACCTCGCATATGATCCTCAGGTTATCACCGATGCTTGGCACAGTGGGGACTTTATTTGGGGAGACGACAATCCAACGGTCCAGACCTGAACGTAAAGCACACATGAAGGGTTTATTTCCAAAATGCGATATACACATTTGAAAAAAGTGCAATATTTTCACAAAACAGTAAAGATCAATGAGTGTAGGTGCCCCTAAACTTCAACTTTATCTGGACTGACTCATTAAGCTTTCAAACTGACTGTAGGAAACTGAGACAGCAGGATTCTGAATGTACCAAAATGCCACTGATCGCATTTTGGAAATAACTTTACAAATAACACAGGCTTTATGTAATGCACATTTTTTACAAAACCTTTAAAAGCTGAAGTTACCCTTTACAATTCAATTAACATTACCTTGAATTTATGTTTTTCTATTTTAAAAAAAGTGACAAATGCCTTTTTTATGTTGATAATAATGCCACTTGCCATGAGCAAAACTATGATATATTTCCAGGTAGAAAACCTCAAAATTTTCCCTAATTTTTTTGATATGTTGCTGTCCTACGTTTCATTTTCTTAGGCAATTCAATGCTGAGTAAGTTCATGGCAATAAGTGAATGGAGAAACTTTTCTGAAAGTTGTTTTCAAAATAGTGAATTATCATGCCTTCAAAAAATTTCAATAAAACAAAATATAAAAAGTTTGTACGTAGCGTGAAGGACACAGAAACTGTTGAGGCCGGAGTCTGTACTTACCAGTGACTTGCAGATTTATCCTCGATGATAGAGTACCAGTGACACATCGATAGGAACCAGAATCTTCTAGAAGTAGACCACTGAAGACAAGGCGGGTGGAGTGGTCATTTTCAGCCACTGCATACAGGTGGCCTTAAAAAAGAAAAAAAATCCAGAAAGTTTACATTTCCACAAATAGAGCAAACTCTCATCAGCTCAAAATTGGACTACCAGAAACTCTGTATACCTCAAAGTCATAAGTTATTCCCATCAAGAGGACAGGATATTAGTTACTTGAACATCCCCATAACTGGAAAACACTGGCAGCAGAAGTGGGGAGCAGTGACCCCACACTTTTGCGATTGAGGGGCTTGTCTCCTACTCCCAAAACACACGCATCTGGGAGGTCTTGACGGTCTCACAACTGGCTCCCCCCACTTGTGAAATGACTGTTTAACTCAAAGACCAATACATAGGGTCACTGAACAAGTGAGTTTACAGATGACAGCCAGGGGTAAAATTGGACAACAATGAAATATCCATGAAATAATCACTAATGGTTTTGCGGGCCCCCAGCAGCATAGGGTCTATGGTATACATTTGTGTCTGCTTTAAGGCAACCTTTAAAATATCCATGCCTTATATTTTTTATCAACTTTTATACCCAAAACACCTTTATGGTAAACTCAGGCTTTTCCAGATTATAAAAGAAATTGCTTGAAATAACATGAGATCAGGAAAATCCTGATAATAACAAATCCTAACATCAGGAAAAATCCTGACAAATTTCATCCTTGGACAGTATTTCCCACCTTCCGTTGCCTTGGGAATAATCTCGCCATTCTTGTCCAGCCATACGGGCATCTGGAACTCACTGGTCGGGGGGACCTCACAGAGGAACTCTAGATTCTGGCCCACGACAGGAAAGAGGACATCTGGACCCACAATACGCATCCTGTTATCTGGAACTGATGAAAAGGAAAAGCTATGTAACAACTGCCCATACACTGACTGCACTGCATGCTGAGAATCATCTTCAAGCAAACTCACACTGTGAATCCCGATCGGTCAATCCATAGCAAAGACAGTGTGGTATCACCCTTTACTGCATGGTCTGCATGGTATGCCACATATTGCACTAAATTCCACATCCTGCGCTCTTTGAAGCTTGTATGCACAGCATGTGTGGAGTTACATATGCAAAGCTGGCGCATTTGCTTTTTATTATGAGTAACACAGTCTATATCCACCTGGTCCATTTCCAAATTCAATTAAATCTCCCCTATTTCAGGGTGAAACATATATAAATAGGTCTTTTGATAAAGTTTTGGTTGTTCTTAATTATTTTGGATGCCAATCAGCCAAACAATGCTGAAATGAATGCTGAAAATTCCAAAACTTGTGGAATTGTCTTGCTAAATAACATCTGATCATGGAGGTGGGTGTGTTGAGGTACGTGTATCTGCCTGTGTATACCTCCTTGTGAAGTGGTTAGGTGGTGTTTGGCGGACTATAATGAAAGGAAACCAAGTAGGGCACAATGTCTAACTTACCATTTGTCTCGCACTGTTCACCAGTGAAACCATCTAAACACTGGCACTGACCAAGGACACATTGGCCTCCGTTCAAGCATTCGTTCTCACATTGCGGAACTAAATTCATTACAAATTTAAAAAAAAATGTGTTAAGCATTTTTACGTTACCAACATTGAGAAGTAGTAAAAAGCAATATACATGACAAGTTATTTCACCTTGCAGTCTGGGTCCTATTTCATGCCTTGCTTCCAGAGTTTTCTTGGGGATCGGGAAGAATTACTCTTTTACTTCAAAACATTTAAAACTGCTGACTTGACAATTAAGAGTGAAAATCGCTCTGAATTCAGATTGAAAATGAACCGTTTCCAACGTGTAAGCTCAAGTGAAATCTAATTGCTTCCAGAGTTTATAATTTTGGAGGATCGGGAACAATTACTCTTTTTACTTCAAAATATTTAAAACTATGGACTTCACTATTTTGAGCAAAAATTCCTCTGAATATAGATTTAAAAAGAACCACTTCCATCGTGTAAGCTTTATTGAAATCAAATCCCTTCTGGAGTTTTATTTTAGGGGGGTCGGAAACAATTACTCCTTCAATTCAAAACATTTGAAACTGTGGGCTTGACTATTTAGCGTGAAAATTGCTTTGAATTTAGACTGAAAAAGAACCACTTCCATTGTGTAAGCTCAAGTGAAATCTAATCACTTGGATTTATTTTTTGTTCCAGTTTTCAAGAGAGTGAATTTTCACCTGAATAGAATGAATTGTCACTCTTTGGCATTTCAAAAGCACAGAAGAGGATGAAAACTGTCCTTGGCAATTACTACATGACCCCCATTTGCATAATACCATTAGTGATTGAGAGTGTTGATTTTGAAGAAGGGAAAGAATTCTGAGGCCCCAGAAGAAAACCACTGAAAGCACAGCAGGGAATTATCGAGCAACTATTCTCACACAAAGCCATAGCCAGGGAATCGAACCTGGGCCACAAAGGTGAGAGGAGAGTGCCTCACACACTTGCCACCCACACCAAGCACCATCAAATAAATTCCTAGCTTTCAATAACATACATTTAATCTTTAGGCAACAGTTCCTGGTTTAGCAAACAGAGGGTTTGAGGGAGTAAGAACATTTGGTCGTTCAACATACTTGCAGCATAAACATGGAGACAATGAGTGGCAATAGAGACAAGGTACCTGATAGACCAGACAGATGCCAGTCTATTTCCTGGAACTCAACATCATTGACATAAGCACTTGGATTCATGTAAACAGTGTTTGGAGTCCCAACTGTTTCTGGATTCAATACTTACCAGTAACAACAATGTTGAATTTTGAGGAGTGTGGGCCGGCACTGCATGTGTATTGCCCTGAGTCACTGGGTGTCAGTCCTCGGATGTACAGTCTGGTTGATCGGGGTGACTCCACAGCAACAAACATATGCTCATTGCGACCTAAAGCAAAATGATTTAATACTTCATGCGGCAGAGATGGAACTGCTGTCGGTAGTGACGTTGTCAAGAAAATTCAAGAGACCTTTCACAACATAAGGTACCTTTCCACATGTACGTTTTCCGATGCATTGTGTGAAAGATGCACTCATGTGCTTTACTTCAATAATGGCGGCAAAATCAACTCCATGTGTGCATTACATTCGGCCATCAAGTTTGCCCCGGGAGCGATTTTGAGGGATGCGCAGCGCTTGGCATAAGTGGTGACGCGTGTATGGAAAGGCGCCTTCGCAGGGTGAGCAATGACGAAGGAATTTTTTGTTGCAGTTGGAGTGCACAGCTAGTGACTTGAATTCAGATAGAAGGTCCTGTGTTGTTGATCTTAAGGCAGTCTTAGGTCTCAACAACAACACTGGTTGTTGGACTGTCAGTTGAAATGAAAAAAGTGTCAATATAAAGTGTGAAGGATCTGTGGAGGAGGTCTCTTAACAACTGTGGCTTCTCATGGTTCCACTTGAGACAGATTGGTGGCTCAAAGATGAATCAACAGGGAGTTGCTCCCCCCATGAAAGGATTCAAGATCCACCCTTGACCCCCCCCCCCGACCCTCCCCATTTCTCCCTTTAAATGCACCAAAGGGTCATTATGGGGTCATGATCATGGAAATGTGTGGGGAAAGAGAGAAAAACTCACCCGGCATGTAGGAATCGATGATGATGTTGTCCGGGCTCAGCCAGGTGGGATTCCGGAAGGGTCGCTCGGCCGGGATCTCACAGAGGAAGCTGATGTCTTGGCCAATACGAGGAGTAAGGGTGTCAGGAATGATGACGAGTACATCCTCTGAAGACAGACAGAACAGATAAAAAAAGGAAACTGAAGCAACTTAAGTCACTAACGCATGTGTCAGTCAAGTCCATCACAAATCAAGAAACAACTGATGCACGAAGAAAAAGAAATACTGTAATCACAGTTCATTTCAAAACAGTGTTGAGCCAGGCTCTTCTGGCAGGGGGGTTCCCAGAATCTTGTTAAAAAGTTCTATGTCCAGACGAAATTAACATACATAAGCACACTAAAAATATATGATATAAACACTGATACAAGTTTTGCATTTACCTTTGGTCTGGCACTGGTCTCCGGTGTAGTCCTGTGGACACACACACTGCTGATTGATGCAACTTCCGCCATTGAGGCAAGGTGAAATGCAGTCAATGTCGCCACCTGGTATAAGAATAACAGTAACATACTCCCTTATTTTCTAATTGTTATTCAACAACGAAAAGCTGTTACCCACAAGAAGGAAATTTTATATGAAATTGCGGTCCTTGAAAATGGAAATTTTTCAGGCATAATCAAGTTAAACACGTTTGTTTCATGTGTAAGTTTACAAAAAAAAAATCCTCAATGAAAAACTAACTGTTCCTTCTAGCCAGACTTTTAATGATAATTTCCTTGACTGCTCCTCTTCAATATACAACTGATAATCCTAACCCCAAAATGCTCTATAACTACTATATTTCATGAATGGGGAAACCAGCTCAAGTATCTGTGGAAGTCTACAAAAAATTCTTCAAGCCCCAGGTTATGTGAACTTGTCTTGTTTTTAGTCCACATATTAAAAGTTTGGGCAACAAATTCAGTCTGGTCCACAGTTAGGTGAGCAATTTTTCAACAATCCCCACTGCAGGCAAATGTACACAATATGTAACATCCCCTTCTGATAAACCCTTTTAAATGAATTAAAATCACAATGTCATTGTTTCATTGAACCAAACAATAATGGGCCAAGTAATGATTGGCTTATTTTTGTGACGTAGTACATACGGAATACCCAGCAAATACAAACGGTTCCCTCAGTCAACAGCATGCACAGACCTGGAATGTTAATGGTGAAGTCTACCGACAGAGGACCAGTGACACAGGTGTACGTTCCCCTGTCAGAACGCCGGACCCTAGTGAAGTAGAGCCTAGTTAGGTGATCCGACTCAGCAACTGCGTACAGGTGACCTGCACAAAGCAACAAATCGAAACATCCATCTAAACAAACTGTGTTTGACTGAGTTTACACATCAAATCTCTTGCTACGTGAGAATGGGAACCTCACAAATGGACATCTCAATCTACTAAGCACTGGAATGTCATCCATCCAAACCTCATACTAAATTATTCAGAGATCCCTCAACCTCTAAAACCTTCTCCCGCAACTATGATCATTTAGTTCTTGTTTCAAATTTCTTGTAGCCCATTGTATAATTGCTTTGAGTATTTCCTATTGTGTTTTTTTACACCTTACCTGGCGATTCTGCATCTTCATTGGCCAAGAGCCGGTATGATATTCGCCTTGTTAGCTATCTTGCTGTACATGGCCAAAAGAACTATACCCATAGCAACTACAGAACTATACTCGTAGCAGCCAAAAATTATAGACGTGACCATTGTGTACAATCATGCATCAAGCCCGCTCCGAAGCACTAGTGCTACTAAATTTTCAACAAATTTCTTATTCACATAGATGCACCTTTATACATAGATCAAATTCAGCGGTCATCACTTTATAAATCAAGCCAAGTCTGAGGAAGAGGTGTAAAATAAATATTGACAGCTCGGTAATCAACTCACCATGGATCACCTGGGGAGGCTAGTTTTTATACTACACAATTTGTAGCAGTCAATATTTTTAAATTATGCATCCTTTGGTAGAAACTATCTGTTATCAACAAACCATGTGGGCCTGGTGAGCATACTAGCAATGACAGAAACCTCTTGTACTGCAACCAAGCCTCATCCAAAGTGAGGTGTCCGGCATATAGTGACATGCAACATTTATTAAATGGTGCTGCTTAAAGGTACAGTCCATCATTTATCATCTGTGCATTAATCTTAATTGGAGGTAACAAAAATGCTCAAATTCTAAAAAGTGATGCTTTAAAACTGACCTTAAACAGCTAGTGAGCTCAGTGAATGACGCATATATGTATTAAGAGAAAACTGGTATACTGGGAACTTGCCCCTAAGCTTTCATTCAGCCGATTGGAGCTACACAATGTTTTGCACTAAACCAAGCAATTGTAGCAACTACACACTCATGAAAATCACATAACATATGCATGAAATTTGCTGCATTAGTCTCACAGTTACCTTTAAACAGAACATGCCTTTCAACACGAGTTTGTTTCTCACTTCATGCACAGCTACGAATGTAGAACTGTGCTCTGAACCTCACACAACAAAGCAGTATTCCTCATGAGTGAGGCATTTCCAAAATTAAAAAGTGGTAGACACTGCCAAGATATGCTTCCTACCTTGTGTACTCTTGGGCACCATCTGCCTGCTGGCATCCAGCCATATGGGCATGGTGTACTGGCTGTTAAGTGGAACCTCGCACAGTACACTGAAATTGCCTCCAAGGCGAGGTGTCTCGTCGGGTCGGATGATGCGGATTGGGAAAACCACATCTGAATAATGAAAAACAAACAATAGTCTCAATCCAAACAGCCAAAATGGGGGCCAACCCAATGTGTAGATGCAAAAGGCAAAATAACAAGCGCATAAAATGGAAGACAATACACTACTGCTGTTAAAAGTTAGATCCCTGGATACGCAATACCCAACCAACAATGGGAGAAACCTTTATTAAACCCAGAAGTTTTCTTACATCATCTCAATACCTATTCTATTTCATTATTAAAAACATCTTTCAAGAATTAAAAAACACGCTGATAAATGAAGTCAACCTTTTCGGCAAGAACGGCTGATAAAAATGGAACAAATCAATGTTTCTACTTCTGAAGAATACTTTGAAACTTCAGTTTCGTTAATTTTATGAGGCACAGTAAGGCAGCACTGTGCGGAAAGCTTCACAGAGGAGTCATGCAGTGGCAACCAGCTTTACATCTAGGCTTCAGGATTGTAAAAGCAATTGTGTAAGATGTTCCAGGACAGAAACTGGCTATATGGGAAATGGGTTCCAATATGAAACCTGCCAGAGCACACCCGCTCCATTGCTACCCTTCGGCAGTGGGGGAGGGGAAACAGTACCAGCTGAAAGGGGGGCGTATCACAAGAACAATATATAATATTGATGCTTATGGTTTGTGCGTGATGGGGGCAGCTGCTCATCTAGAGAGAGGGTAAAGGCTGCCCCTCCCGGTACCCAAGCGATGGACCTGGAGCCTACTGTACATTAGACTGGCACGCAAGACTTAACATTGAAAAATTAATCAGGCACGCAAGACTTAACATTGAAAAATTAATCAGTTCACATATGTATGAAGTCAGTTTAAAAAGGCATAAACTTATAATACTAAGTCTTTTAATCCAAAGCATTGCAACCTTCACAATTTTTTGCCATCCTAATAATGAAAAGTTAATTCCTCAACAGTTTCCTTTGTTCTAAAAAGTTTAACAGACTTATGCTAATCACACATACACTGTAAACGTCAACACCAAAATTTCACACTCCACTGAAAATTTCAGGTTTTTAAATGTATTTTTATGTCAGATTGTCAAGCTATCAAATCTTAACCCTCTCCATACATGTATAACCCATATCTCATAAGGAACAAGGAATAAAGTTGCACTAAAGAGTGCTAATGGTGAACAAGATGATATTATGCATATAACAAAATTGCTGCTGGTATAAAAACTGCCCCTTAAAAACTTTTAGGGTGATATGCTGGAATCTATTAGGCAGAGTTATCCTACCTGCCGTGATCATCAATTAATATCTTGTTTTGTCAAATGCAATTACCCTGATGGACTTTACCTGGCGTCTGGCATCTGTTGCCTGTCCAACTGGGGGGGCATCTACACTTGCCATTCACACATCGGCCGCCATTGATGCACGGTGGAATGCACTCTTGAACTGAAATGAACCGTAAACAAAAATTAAAGACAAAAAAATTGAACAGATGTCACTACACACTGATCTCTCAATACTGAGCTTCTTCAGCCAGGAGATTATTGAATGCACAACCAAGTTTCCATTGACATGGTTGAGTGATTCAAGAATAAGCCATGCATCCTGACAGTTGGGTGTAACTGAATTGTCTCCAGTGTGACAATCAAATAACACTGACTGAAAACAAAACTGTGGCCTTGTCTCTCTTTATCAAAATTACAGTACTTTTCACTGAAATACAAGAATACAAAGGGATAGAGGAGGCTAAGGCCCTGTATTATTATACGTCTGCATTTTAAAGAACCTGACAATATCCTCTGGACAGGCTGCTCAATTTTCAAAGCATGAAGAAGCTGTAATTCTGACTATAGCTGGAAAACTCGCATCCTGCATATCACACCATGCATCACCTGGTATGTTGATCACCAGTTGGGCTGAGAAGGGTCCGGCTTGGCATTGGTAGTTGCCCCGGTCCTCTTCGCTCACCATCTCAATCACAAGTCTGGTGCTGAATGGACTGGTCTGCTCGGTGTGCAGCCGCATGGTCCCCCCTGTGAGAAAATAACACACACAATGCTCAGAATGCTCCCCGGCAGGCAAAGGCTACTCTCTGTGAACATTCTAACCTTAAAGTCTCAGTTAAGTACAACTTGGCCATGAAACCGATCCCCAAGGGCTGTTTCAAGAACATTTACCCAGGGCTTACTAGACTCCCATGAGGGATATTTAATTACCCCTAAAGTTTACTACCAGGATTTGCCATTATGTAGCCACCACTGGTCCACTAGTAACCTGGCAAGGACAGATGCAAATTACACACAATCATCTGCCAATGGCTGGACACGAGTTTAGGTACTTTGGAGTCAACATTGGACAACTAGGCCTCACTGACTGGGTTATCAGTCACAGACCTAAATGTACAAAGTGGAAAATTGAAACACTGCACTACCCCCTTGTTTCCCAAGAGCTGCACTGACTCCTAGATTTGACACTCCTATTGCTTCACTAACCCAAGCTTATCAATGGTATGAATTTCTTCTGTCAACTTTGAATTCTCTTTCTCCTTTAATGCGACAGTTACAAGTATATGTGGCAATGGATTTTTGTTTCCTTTATTTGGTTTGGTCTCATGCCCATTGCTCACCCCGGGCCATAGTGTTGATCTGTCTCCCATCTGGACCACGCCATATTGGATTCCTGTAAAACCCTGACGGATGCACCACACAGTCTATGGTCAGGTTGTCGCCGAAGGACGGAGACGGGTTCTCGAGGGGCAGGATTCGAATGTTGAATGGCGGAACTAAGGACAAACAGTTTTAAAACAAAAAAATTAATAATTTGTCCTTGCATGGCCCCCCAAAAAGCCAGTGCTGTACTCGAGTCAACCACAAGTTTCTACAAGTCGATGACAAGTCATTCAGTCTTAAAGCAAGTCACAAGCTATTCAAATAAACTGCATTAAAAGCATTCTTTGTCACTGTTCATCCCATTAAATATAAATGGTTATGTGAAAAGATTTGTGACTGGACTTGTGAAAGGATTGGACTTATGGTAGGCTCAGGAAGAATGTGGTTGTTTTCCCCTAGAATATATTAATCAACCAAAAATGGCCACATATCTCCGTAACAATGCTTAAAGACATAAAGCTAGGTCAGTACCATGATCTTAAGGAGTTAGATTTTGCAATATTTCTATATCTTGTTTAATTTGTCATTTTCTAAACCTCTGCAGATAAACATCTAATACAATTCCACACAGTGTTATGTTAAACTTCATGGTCTTTACAATAAACCTGTGAACTGAAAGGTCAGTTATTGCACCATCTATTTTGAAAAATTTTTACACAAATAAATAAAAAAATAAAAACAGGTTCAGTTATTGTTTTCAGTTACAATCAATAGAAAGGAGTTTTATTTTCCCTCAAGTGTTAATAGTAACCTTCTGCCCTAATTGTGCTGGTGCCTTGCTGAACCTAACAACATCCAACAGCAATGATGTGTGAAGAAAGTTGAATCCTTCATATAAATGAGAAAATGTGTTGATTCAGCATCTTTATAGACTACCAGAGATGTACATGTAATCAGCAATCTGCCTTGAGCAGAAGCACCCCGTCATTGGTTGAAAAGATCCACGTCTGAGTGGAGTGTTAACTTTTGTTGGTAGCTACACACCTGCAATGCACGCATTTCACAGTCGTTTGTAACTCTGCGAAGTACGGTTCCCACCAAAGGAAACGCTGTTGCTAAGAAAATTGCACCTTCTCTTTGGCGCGCTCGGGGCTCCCATGCCAATTCAAGTTTGGTGTGTCATTGCACCAGATCCAGTACTGGGAATTTACATGGACACACTACATCTTATATCAGTTGTATTTTATGAGAGGCCAGAGACATTATAGCATAAGTGCTCTCATGACACTTTTTCACAGAATTTATACATCTGAATATATGACCATTGTCTGTACATCTCTGTATATTTGGATTACAAAAAATGGTACTTCTCAGATAAAATATACCACTGAAGTTTTCCACCGCGCATCTGTTTCATATTTCCTTCACGTTATTTGTGCAAAGACAGCCCAAATAGTTCAACTTGTTCAAGGGGAAGCTAACATGCACTCAGCTAGGAAATACCACTTCTCTTTGAGGTAATGTCTAAAATAAGGGTCAACATACCAAAGGTTTCACACTGGGTGCCAACATAGTTGTCTGGGCACTGACACAAACCATCCACACACGTGCCACTGTTAGAGCAAGGGGGATCACAAGGACGACCTGAAAACAAAGAAAAGACCTTTTTCTTGAAGTCTCATCAATTCATGTGAAAAGAATAAGACAAAGGTACATGTTCCAAGTCCACTGCATCATGCCAACCATTCATTTCGACCAAGACAAAGGTTGTTTTGTTGGTGTGACAAGCAACTTTTTAAAGTACCTTGGATTTGGAGGGTTAGGTCCCTGTAGAGAGGACCAGCTGTGCAGACATAGGTGCCGGAGTCCGAGGTGCTAAGTCCCGAGATGACCAGTCGGGTGCTGTACTCATTGATGATGACCACACTAAGATGCTCACTTCCTCCTGAGACACATAAGAAATTCCACAGGTGCTAGGTTCAGGTGCCAAACTTAAGGTACTAATGGCTTTAATACTTAGTATACTCATTGGTGAAATGACGGTAATGTGGTCACTACTTCCTGGGACTAACAAGAAGTTCAATGAGTGCTAGAGAAGCCAATTAAAGTTACTACTGTGACAATACAATAAATTGGTACATTTATTGTCGGTACCACATAAAATGGTTACTTCAATCTTGAAAAGCTTGGAAAGGTTGCAAAGTTAAGATACTCAGGGCTTAAACTGCTCACTTCCTGTACTGAAAACTCAGTAACTGCTGGGTTTCAATTTTAAAATAAAAATAAAAATCACCTTGCTCTTTTGTGAAGACTCGCTGTCCACTACTGTTCCTCCACACTGGATTACGGAACCTGCTTTCATACCCCACTTCACACGTGAAGCTCACATCATCGCCAACCATTGGCATGAGGTTTTCGGGGATGACAATCCGGATGTCAAAACCGACTTTAAATTAGAGAAAAAAGTGTCACGTTGACTACCAATTCACAAACAACAAGACAACTCATGCATTCCTTGTATACAATGCAGACAGCATTGGTTTTACAGGTCCGATATTGATCATTAAACAACAGCATACCAAAGGTCTGATGAAACATGAACAAAAATGGCGACAGCCACTACAGTCGGCATAAAAACCCAGACTAAATCTACCACTGGCTGACATACTTATTGTGCCGCTGAATGCACTGCTGAGAAGAGATTTAACATCTACATATGTGGAAACCTGCATTTCACACTTTGGCTTGAGTTTGTGCTTACATGGTATTTCACACTGTTCTCCCCGATAGTTGTTTGGACATTCACAGGTGCTGCTGACACACCGTCCACCATTGAAGCAAGGCCGGCTGCAACCCACTGCAGAAAAAACCAATGGTGCAAGTGTAATGCAGTATATGCACTAGAAATGAGGGCATTAATGATACATCTACCATCTAATGCTGTTAAGCACATGCAGACGGTATTACGTTGGCCAAAAACTTTGATTTTTGAAAAGGGCAAGATTTAAAGACTAATTTTTCATAAATGCCTAATGTCTAAAATACTGCTTCGTTAGGGTAGTTACAGTATTTGTGCGAGATTTCTCACTACACTCCAATCTTGCTCAATCTCCAACACCCACCAATCAGAGGACAAAACACTCCTTGAGTTCCTCAAGCCTATTTCTCATGTTACCATGTCCAAACCGTTGATTGATATTCACTGAGGCTGTCCATTGGACTCAGCCCCAAGATTGAGATCCACTTGGCTTGAGAGGCTGTAGTCTGAAAACGGCCTTCTAGGCGTCAACCTCAAGATTGACTTCAAACCATGTAAGCCCTACAAGGTCTTTTCTACACTACAGCTTCTCAACCCGGGTAGAACTCAACCCTTGGAAAATGACTGCCCTGGTTTGAAAATTTGACTTTTCAACCCCGTATTTTAATCCCACATTTTTCTGGCTTTATTTTGTGACAACTGAGCATATCAGGGTGAGTTTAACCTGGAGATGAACACGGACAATGTTTGACTTGAGATAAAGAAATCTCCACCCGGGTCTGGAGCAGGGTTGAGTTCATCCCTGGGTTGAAGTCAATCTTGGGATTGATGCAGGGTTGGCACGGAGTTGAACATTTACAAGCGTGAATCGGTGCCAGTTTCCAACTCTGCATCAACCCTGCATCACAACCCTGGGATTCATCTTGTGTGACAAGGCCCTACACAGAATGTGCCAGTTCAGTACTTTGCATAGTACACATCAGTTAACTGGTACCCGAACACTAGCAGCAGCCAAACCAGGGTTCTCAGTGTAGGGGTGAGGAAGAGAGGTGGGTGATACAATTCCCATTATTTTCTGAATTTTCATTGGGGAGGGTGCGACTACAATTTTTCATGCAGGGCACTAGAAGCCTCCTCCAAGTTATCCCCTTGGCAACGATGCTGAGTGCTGGGCAAATTGTCAGTGCAATAGAAATGAAGAACTTGAAATGACTGGTCCTGCAATCATTTTTAGGTTTTGTTTTATCGTGCCCAGTTCTGCAATGAAGCACTTTGACCCAAGATGAAACTTGTCGACAGCATGCCAATAGTAAAACAACTGCAAAAAATACCAATGCCATGTGAACATGTTCCCTGGCTGTCTCGGTCTCCTGCTCTCAAGTACTCTCTAATGGTGTCTGGTATCATAATGCCTCCAGTGAATGCTTTCCACATTCAACAGATGCTTATGTTACTAGCTCTGTACAACCTGTATGTTGTTCTTGAACTTCTGTAGGTTTTGTCAGTATAGTTCTTTGTTAACTTCATAAAGTGGCGTCTCCACTGGACAAGCTCTTGCTTCTTGGAGACCACCGTCCATGCACAATTTAATGTGTTCCGAATTTCTATCTGTCCATCTATGTGCTGGTAAAAATAAAAGATCTATGATGTTCACCTTCAATAAAGACCTCTTGGGTCGTGCTGAGGGGACCAACAGCGCACGTGTAGATGCCTTCATCGCTGAGCTGCAAGTCAAGGATAATGAGCTCCGATGCGAGATACGACAACTCCCGGACAAAAACACGACTGCTGCTGCCAAAGTCTGGGATCAAGGTCAAGCCAATGAAAAAGTAAGATAAAGTTAATTGAGTTTGGAGCTCATCAACGAGGTTGCACACAGAGCAATATTTCTTGAAAGTCTGGAAGAAATCTGAAGTTCACAAGATAGAGAACTCCATAATATGTAATGTACACAGTCCTATACATGTTGTCGGGGAGGGGAATGTCTACCTCTACCCTTCCCTCCTTTACCCCCTTATTCCAATCCCCTTATACCCCTTCTCTGGGGGAAATGCAGTCAATCCCGATAGGCATCTTTACGATCAGGCACATGCTACTTGAGATTCGGAAGAAACAAAGAAATTCCGATCCAACATACTCTGTACAATATTTTTCAGTGTGCCTTGGTATAAATGACATTTTCTACAAAAAGTTTACTTCCAAATGTAATACACGTATACCCAATTGAAAATATGACCTTTCCCCATGACTGTGACATGGTAAAGTATACAAACAGTTTGCAAGGGGGAATTAAAACAAACTTCATTTTTCACTGCATTTATTTATTAAGTTGTGTTAAATTGTTACTATCGAAAGAAAAGGGTCGAATCCCAAATGGTATGAAAATGATGCTTATCATGTTTTAAAATGTTTTCTTTAAATGAGGTTAAAACCTATGTCTGGTTATGGGTATCCACATGGATGTCTTACAATCCATCCTGAAGTCCCATCAACCCAGTTCAGTTTATTTAACTATACCTAATAGAATTTCTAGCCCAAGATGTCTGTCTACTGCTACAGTCCTAATGTAGGCCTACCTTGTCCGGCTGGGTATATCTGTTGCCCGCTAGGGCCCAGCCATGATGGGTTCCTGTAGCCAGCTCTCTCAGACACCTCGCAGATGAATGTGATGTTGTAGCCAATCCGAGGAACTTCTGTTGGTGGGGGCTGGATGCGGATGTCAAACGCTTAGACAGAAACGTACGAACCTTTGTGTTATAAAGATATTCTGATCCATTTCTATGCAAAACTGAACACAGCTAAGCAAAGTAATGTAAAAGTACTCATTGTCTGTCCAAGTAAATCCACAGGTCAGGTCACAAGCAATATAAAAATTAATAATCAGAATTCAATAAACATTGTATAATAGCAATGGACTTAATTCTGAGGACTTGTTGATAATATAATATACTACGTGTACATAAAATGTACTTAACCACTAGTTTGTTGATTTCTGGCGTCTGTCTGGTGGCTGCCTATTTTTTAGTATAAAAGCTTTCTATTCCATGTAAACTAAGTCCTATCAAATCTTGATTAGTCACTGATGTGAGTGATTCATGAAAATAGCAAAGTAAATCATTTTATTTGAATTACGGTGGGCACAACACTGGGCATTACTTGATTTGGGTAAAATCTGTGCTTGCTCAAAATTTACCCCCTTCACATAGCGCCCTCCTATCTTGTCTGCTATATATACTTCAAACATGCTGATAGGTTTCCATGTTTCCAAATCTTTGTCTTCCCTTTGTGAACCTTTATGAGTATGATAAATATAATTGAAGATACAACAAATTGTCAAACAGCTGTAAAGAAATCTCAATCGAGAAGGGGCAGCAGTGCCTAACAGCAAAAAATTGTGATAGGCCAATCTTAACAAAAGTACACAACGCTGAGGTTGTGACTGTCAGCAAACAGGTGAAAATTTTTGACTGTTTAGATTTTTTTCCGTTTTAAACAAACAGTAATCTGTCTTTTCCTAAACCTCTGTAGATTTGGTTTTAAATTCTGCCTGTGTACCCCTTCTTAAAGCCACATGGTGCAGATGCAAGAAAGCGTAAAGCAGTATAGTATGCACTACTCTGCAAAGGCACTACGGCTAAAGATGATATAGCACATGCTCCAATGCTAAAAGCAAAGGCAAGAAGCAGCAGATTTGAAACAAGTGACTGAAGAGGAGGAGGAGGTAAAGCTGTAGAAAGACAAAAATTAGAGCTAAAATCTAATCCTGCTTTATTTTCCACCAAAAAGTGAGCAGTACTCAAATTTTGAAACATTCCCTGATCAAGTGTAACCATTCGGCCCAATGGAGTGTCCACTGAAAATGGTGTCCCAAAGGCACAGACATGTATGTGCATGTCTTCACCACAGATAGCTATTTGATAGACCATTTCAAAAAAGTGGGGGGGGGGGTTGCAGGGGCAGGATTCCCATCAGAACTCGGCTGTTCCATGTCCTTTTGTTAACTGCTCATGCATGTAAAGACATTCATTTCAGGAACAAATGCTATGCTACAACTCAATATGAACTTTAGTTTGTTCTGCCAGTCAGTTAAGTTCAAAGCCGGCATCTAGCAAGTCAATGGAGAAAAGTATTTGGACGACTCGTCTCGGAAAAATGGGCACTGTGCAACAGCTGTATGTCAGATTTGCACAAAGTTGGAGTAAAAATAACTGCAATATAATAAATGTACTTAAACCCTATGTGGCTCGGCACATGTTAACAAAACGCACTGTGATGATATTGGGGTAAAAAATGTTGCCGTACTCCATATGTGACAGCAAATGATATAGCTTGCATGTATAGAAGCCAAGTATGATACCAAAGCGACACTACCCTATCCACCAACAGGACCAACTGGGCTATCACAGTAAATTTAACCACTACCAGCCGGGGCCTCCGAAATCGGAGCCGTATGGTTTATATGTGTGGCCGGGGTCTCCGAACTCGGACAAAGGAAACAGGGCCCTGTAACAAAAGACCGTACTCCGAACAAAAGACCAGGCTGCTGGGCATGACCGGCATTTTTCACTCTCAAAAGTGGTGATAATCCAGCGTTATTTTGAAACCGTATACCAGGGTTTGGGGTATTTAGAGCAAGCGGATTACCACCGGGGACAAAAGCTCTCCACCACCGCAGCGATGAGCCACACAGCACCGCTGAATGCTAATCTGGCCCCTATTGAAAAGAGGTCAGCAGTGCACTGAGCCAGGTTCGTGAACAAAAGACAGTTGTATAACACCGCACAGTCTGGGCTCTGTTTACAAGGCTGCAGGCCTGGCTGAAATATTCGGGCGTCAATGAAGGTCACCTGTCAACTTAGAGTAGTGCCTGAAGATTACTCCGTGCGGCTATAAACGACTGTTAATTGGAATGATGAATTGTTGAAGGATTTTGAAAACAGAAAAAATGATAGTCATGCCCGCCCAGCATCCTCAACATTGAAAAATGCCCCGGCCCGAAGTGGTTAATACAAATCTAGATGGAGCACCATATTATGTTCGGGATGAGGGAAAAACCATGAAGCCTTTACCAATATCGAGACATGTTGAAACAAAATGCAAACCTTGAAAACAATCCTGTAAAAGCTGCTACAAAAGGCTCTGGAAGGCGGGCAAATAAAATGGGCGTATTATGACAAGCCATGCGATCACACCTCATGCAACTTTTAAAACAGGGTGCACGCTGATTTCCATGCAAAGCATTTTCCGGCGAACTTAGCAACTTGGAGGACTACATGTCCATTATGCAACCCCCCAAAAAACTGTCCATTCCACAAAATCATGGTCCCATATTAAAAAATCACTGCTTTTCCACACCAAACTTAAATATCATGTGACAAGACCAGCCACAGCTTGTATGAACTGAAGAAAAATTTGCCCGTATCCTGACTTTAGGATTCACTTTCTAAGCTGACAGAGTTTTGTTCAGAGGAGGAATTTGCCCCATAGTCTCTAGTACACAAATATTCACTGCTTCATGTAGTATTGCAACACCAGCCTCTCAAGGTGATCCATGAAGCATTGTACTCTCCTGAGGTGAATCACCAAGGGAGGCTTTGCTTTACTGCACTGCAAGATGAAGCAAATATTTCTTAACTAACACCCCCAACACACAAACAGATTCTCCGTCAAGAATTTTGTTGAAAATGTACCTGCAAACTTTCTGAACAATGTGTACATCTCACAGAAAGTTGAACTAAGCTCTAGTTCGGATTATGCATTTACACACAGTGCTAATGGTGCTGCATAGAGCTGTTTAGTAGCTACAGGTATAGTGCTTTGGTTGTTGTAAGGACATCGTTCTCTTGGCTGTGAAAGCAAGATAGCCAAAATGAGCAAATACATGTATCTTGTGACTACTTCTCGGCTAATTACGATGAAAAACCTGTGAGTGAGATACTGCTGCTGTTGAAGAAGGAGCACATACTACAAATCTAGGTGAATCTTCTACCAAACAAAAGCAGGGATCTGTGTCCAAGCCATGCATGTCGGGCAAAGTCTCAGCAGCCATAGGAATCCTTTTTTCTAAAGCTTACTTGCCACTTGGCACATGTCGCCGCGGTAACCCTCCGCGCACTCACACCGCCCCATAACGCATGATCCTCCATGCATACAAGGCTGACGACATGAGAAGACTGCGGTTGATGGGTAGGGAGGCGGGGTAAGGGAGTAAGGCAGAGAGGGAAGATTGGGCAGAGTGGACATTAAGTATCAGTCCTCCTGACAATCGATTTCTCAACTGTTCTGAGGCCACAATACCACCCAAAATCCACATCCATGTTCAAATATGTCCTGTAATACGTTTTCTAATTTTCTTCTGTAAGCACATTTAAGAAGCATCCTGCTTATTGTTATTTGGAAAGTAGCTTGTGAAAGACAATCATAAAATAAATATGCAATGTATGTGTAAAATGAAACAAGCAGAACAAAATATACTGAAACAGTGTTTTCTTCACTTTACGGCCAACGTTTCGCAACAGCCTAGCAGTGCATTTTTCTCTGACAGCAACTACAAGCATTCGTGTGCATTAACATGGAGCGATTTACCACAGCAAATCAACAAATCATGACAAAGAATTTCAGCAATAAGCAAGGCACTGGACTGGCTGTCTAGCATAGGCTTTCATTTGAAAGAAAGAGGCCAGCATGCTTGAAAAGAGAATTTCTGCTAATAGCAGTCAACCTGTTTTGTCGAGAAATATCGCCTGTGAGTACATTTACCGATACACTAATTTCAGCAGAGCAGCGTACAGCAGAACACTTTCAAGAGTGTCACCAGGACACCGCTTTTACAGCTCATATTTATAGTCTGCAAACCTTGGAAAAAGCTTAAACCTTTATTACTTCACAGTGTCTATTCAAAGGCTAATTAAAAATGAGTATATTTTCAATATATATCTGCAATGATACATCCAAAAATACCTCCTGGCGTTTTAATCACTCATTGGCCAACACTGCAAAGATTACATTTGATGCTGTTATATTCTTCAATATCCTATGACAGAAATATCCTTACATACAGATAAAACACCACATACTATAAATGTTTTAATGGTGAATAGTAAAAGGTTTCTTTGCAGTTCTATCGATTTCATAGTACTAAAAAATCCTTATGGCAGTCTTGATTTCTCACAAATACTCTTGGGCTCAATTGTTTGAAGCAAGATCTTTCAATAAGGATGTTTTAATGCCAACCCTGACTTTTAGTACTGGCATAATGATTGTTACATCCAACAAATACCTCATGTGGTATATCTGAATAGGTGCACACACAGATAGGGTATCGTGAATGCATATACTTACTGCTTACGTCAACGATGAACGTTGCCCTGTGCGGACCAACCGAGCAGGTGTAGGTGCCACTATCACTTGCTTGGACATTCATGATGGTTAGTACAGTCTGGTGCACGGATTGCAGCTCAACATGCAACTTGTCTGAGCCGCCTGGAGGTTGCCAATGGTGACAGAATCGAAAATATCAATAGCATGCCATTTTACTTGGTTTGCATGGTCAGACAATGGAGCCCTAAGTGGCCCAGGGTTATTACACCCAATGTCAATGGTATAAGATAACATTGGAATCCGAAGAGTTGATGTAAAATAACCCTTATGAAATGTTGACAACAGTTACAAACTGAAAAGCTGCCAAATTTTTCAAACTCTTCTTTTGTTTCTTTGAGACACAGCACCATAGATTTCGTGTCAAAAAACAGTAAAAAGTAACAAATCAGCCCCGCACATAAGTTTACACAACTGGCACTAAGACTAATTCAACCAGCAAGATAACACTAAAGTGTAAACAAAAATCTGCAAGTGCCAAAGAAACAGTTCAGCTCACTCTCATGGTTATGAATATTAAATGTCTTTGAATTTTGAGGCACAGCAGTTTCTCTGGTGTAGGAGTAAGGCGGCACTGTATTTCACTTATCAAGGGAGGGCATTGTTTCCCGTTTTGGTATGTTTTTAGGACTTGTGAATTCAGAGAGATGGTTGGTATGTACAACAAGAAGATTCAATCTCTTGCAGGCATGGTAGCTCTGATAAGAATCAATGAGTGTGGATTCGATGTTTTGACCAGGATGTGCTGGTCGTCCTCAGGAGAGACAATTGATTGTGGATTGTTGATTGCAGCCTGTGGATAACGGGTTGTGGATTACAGATTGTTATTGTGTTTTGCAGATTGCAGATTTTTGACGGTGGATCAGGGATAGTTGATTGTGGATTGTGGACTGTCGATTTGAATGTTGGATCCTTGATTGTGGATGGCAAATTCGGCAGCTTCACTTTTGGGTTTGGGGAGGTCAAATAGGTATGGGGGGGGGAATTACCTTGTCCAATCGAAAAGACTCGCTGACCGTCTGGGGTGTACCACTGTGGATTGGTGAGGGGGCTGTCTTCTGGGATCTGACAGGTCAGCTGGAGGTCATCTCCAATGACCAGCTGCTGGGGCTGGTCTGGGTCCAAAAGGATCTGGATGTCAAAGTGGGGTGTTTGCACTGCATAGGAACAAAATGAAATGAAGAAATCAGGTATGAGCACTCTGTTAAATCAGTCCACATCCCATGTTTGAAATGATTATCAAACTGCCAGGTAATAGTGAGAGAGTTGCTTCCATTACCCTGGAAATGAAGACAGATGTGAAGACACACACAGAGCCACATGCACATGTTTATCTTACAGATGGCGAGTCAGGTTGGTGTGGTGGTTCATTCCTCACCCTTAACCACTTGCCGCCACGTTTCTGGTACCGGACACATATGCTTTATATGCGTGGCTGGGGTCTCCGAAATCGTACAAAGGGAACTGGGCCTTGTAACAGAAGACTGTGCTCGAATCAAAAGACCAAGCTGCTGGGCATTACCGACATTTTTTCACTCTCAGTAGTTGAGATAATCTGGCCTTGTGTTGAAACAGTATACCACGGTTTGGGGCATTTAGTGCAAGCGGGGACAAAAGCACTCCACCACCGCAGCGATGAGCCATACAGCGCCACTGCGCGCTAATCTGGCCCCTATTGAAAAGAGGTCAGCAGCGCGCTATGCCAGGTTCATGGACAAAAGAAAGTTACATAACACTACACAATCTGGGCTCTTTTCACAAGGCTGCAGGCCTGGCTGAATTACTCGGGCATCAATAGATTTTGTCTGTCAGACTAAAGTAGAAACCAGACAGTCCTTCGTGTTGGCGTAAGTGTCCAGTTAATGATAGGACTTTTTAAAGAATTTTGAAAACAGAAAAAAATGATAATTATCCTGCCCCAGCATCATCAACATTGATAACTGCCACGGGCACGGAGTGGTTAACCTTCGCAGTCCTGGTTTAATTCCTGGCTTGGTCCACAGGTGAATTGGATCTTAAAATCCGTACCAGACTCCATGAGTTTTTACCCAGGATATTCGCCTGGGGTTTTCCTTCCACCTTTAAAACAGTATCAGCTTCTGACTATCTCCTCTCTTCAGGTTTCTTTAGACTTGCGGGCTACAGTGCCTTGGGCACTTTTGAGGAATCTTTGGTGTCCTTACCAGAATAATGATAAAAACCTTGTGTGGGCATTCCTTTTTTGTCACATTTGGAAAAACTCAGAGAAATTAACTGCAAAAACGTTTTAAAATTGAATTTTTTTTATGGTTTTCTGAACTTTTTCTCATCCTTTTGCTACAGATATTTCTCACCCCAAAATATATCTACGCCTTTTCCACAGAGAGGGGACATCCCTGTGTGGACCTGGCTTGGTCCACAGGTAAGGTCAAGGCAAAATGCAGTTTTGACCCTGTGGTGAACTCTGCAAGCTCAGTCCCCGGGGAGGGGGATTGAACCCATGACGAGTTGGGCTGAAGCACGTACCTGCTATCTGGCAGTACCCCCCGATGTAACCCTCGAGGCAGAGGCACACTCCTTCAACACAGCTCCCTCCATTCTGGCAGGACGGAAAACACTGAGCTGAGCCTAACACAAAAATATAGTTAAAATCAAAATGACGGCTTTAACAAATGCGAGGCTCTGATCACCGCTACACTTGACACCAAGTTAAACTTCAGAGGGAATGGAGCACTTATCTGTAGAAAATCTACAGTTTAACATAAAGTGAAGTATCATCTGTAGACTTTATACATACAATACAACAGTTTGTGGTGCAGCAACTATCCAGAAAACATCAGTTCATGATGCAACCCACGACATTCAAATGTACATGCACATGTGCATTACAAAAATCTACATCTGTCTAAAATTGGAGCATCTTTGCATGTTGCTCATAACGTCATTGGTAAAATACGTCAGTTCATAATAGACACGAAACAAAAGTGATCATCAATGCTATGTTGTGGCAGCAGATTACATGGTTGTGCTGTAAATTTACAGAAGTTGAATGAGTTTCAACTGAATCTTTGGCTAGTTTGATGTTTGGCCAGTTTTCTTCAAATAAAATCAATAAAAAACCTGGAGTGGCATGAATGTTGCTTGCAACTTACCAATGCTGCTGATTCTGATTATGAGGGATGCTACCACGTTGCCCACAGCGCACTCGTACTTGCCGGCATCGGTCGCATTTATGTTATTGATGACCAGGACTACGGCCGAAGGAGAGGACTGGCGAACATACAGGTGTTGAGACCCACCTGCAGAAGATACCAAGGTCAAATAGCTTCAGCCCTCTGTCCAGCACGACACCCTCTCCTTGTGCTAAAGGAAGACTCATCCAAATTGGGAAGGAGTGGGTACCCTTCTGTCCAGCCACTTCCTCCCTATATTAAAGGGACCCTCTGCCCAATTGCGTTCTTTAAAAGAGGGCGGACATAATGCCCTTATCTTGTGCTCGCCAGATGACCTTCTGTCATCCTGGGTTCCTCCTAAGGAGTGGGCACAGTGCTCTCACCATAAGCTAGAAGAGAACCCCCCGAGAGGAGGAAACACACCACTATCTAATGCTTGTCGAACAACCCTCTATCCAGCTGAGTTCAGCCAAATTGCGGGGGGTTGGAAACCTTGTGCTAGTGGGAGCACCCTCAGCCCAGCTGGGTTTATCCAAATAGGAGGGGAATCCACACCACTATCAAATGCTAGTGGAACAACCCAGTCTTAGTCTGGGCAAGGGGTGGGAACCCTTACCTTGTCCTAGTGGGAGGACCCTCTGTCCAGCAGGGTTTCTCCAAATTGGTGCACTCCTTGGATCACTATTTCCCATGCTGACACATTCAAACTGCAGTGAGGAGCCAGGGCTTGGTATTTCGTTGCCAATTTGGCGTATGTTGACTGTCACCTTCTCAGGAACTGTCAGGAAGAAGTATGAATGTACATGGTGTTATGAAGTGAAACATTAAATTCCACAGTACCATATTTACTTGCATTTTTGGTCAAGTATATGTAATACCACAAACCAACATGTTTGATAACAGTGCATATCAACCTCCAAAACAAGTCTTAGCTCTTGCTTAAAGAACGTTTGTACAAAATGAGAACTTTTGAGTTGAGCTTCACTTCAGGGATTTCACTGTATTTCGATAACCTTCTACCCTTCAAACTTTCTGGTACTGGAGCTAATGGGCAGATTAGGAAACAGTCCTCTGTGTGATTGCCGAAAGAACTGTTATACAGGTGCACCAAATTCTACTCCTTTGAAAGAAATGAGAAACTGCTTCGAGTTGAAGTGACTTTGAGTTAGCCGAGTTTGACTTAAGGAGATTTTATGATAGACTGCATACTGAACTTGACTGCCATATGCTACCTCTTGCTGTAGAAAATATCACTCAACAGCGGAGCTCCAGAGTATAGCAAAATATTGCATTGTGCTTTGAAACATCACAAAAATATTCTACAAATGACTGGCATTTACTGCTGTATCCTGCCTTTTTGAAAGTCATTCTTTTTGTCCAAATTAATATGTCCTGCAAGAGTGGTTAACAAATCAATGATTCATTGTGCAATGGACTGAAACGAAATAATATGTTCTGTGACTGTAATGAAATGCTGTTACATGAGGACGACATTCATACATTCTAGAAGGAAAAAAAATCAATCCAATCATCCTTCCTCATAATGAAATAAAAAATGAGATGGTAATGAGCTGAATGTGTGACAGTCAAGTAAGCTCTGAAATAGGAAACTTACACAAAGCAAGATAGTTACACATAAATGTAAATCAAGGAAAGAAAGCTTCCAAAAGGATAAAGTAGATGTAATGTCTTATTTCGAGCCACATATGGCATTCTGAACCAAGGATGGAAATCAATGTTTGGAGTAAACAGGGAATAACAGCAACTTTGTGCACATGAATGGCAGTGTTGTAATTGAGGCATCACAAGACCAGACAAAAGAGCAAAGACAAGACCAGTCACAAGTTAGAGTGTGAACAATGACAAAGGAATGCTTTTGTTGCAGGCTATTTGAATAGCTTGTGACTTGAATTCAGACTGGAGAGCTTGTGTTGGTCTTGTGTGGTCTTGTGAAGGTCTTATGTCTCGACTACAACAATGATAAATGGACACAGGTAACAAGAATTAGCTAATGCAAAAGAAAAGTAGTTGCACCTGTCATTCATGTTTTAAAGCTAGAAATCAAAATGTTTTCCAGTCGAAATTATATGTAGTGGATATATATCGAAATATCAAAAATTGGACTGCAGGTTCATTGAGGACAAAACACAGTGAAGCAGGAATTAAAAATATGCTGGAGGCACTGCTGCTGGTAAAGGCATCTTTTCACAACAGAACCTTCAACATAAAAATATCCAGGAATTACGCTCACTCGAAGGTCTTTCAACTGTCCACCTTCAGTGCTTTTCAAACTTAAAACATATCTAGCACAATAAATTTTTGTTATAGAGAGGCAGTAAGTCGTTTGTCTGAACGCAGACTTTTGCTTGAACAAAGTTAGTTATCACTAATACTCTGCCAAAAAAGGATGAGAACGACTAGACATGCTTAAACAATTGTTTGTGATTAACTGATTGATTAATGTTGCTTCAAAACAATGAAAAAATAGAGGATCAGTACACCATGACATATGTTTCTTTCATGCATAAGACAACGTGAAAACATAGGCCGTGCACTTCTTCCTATGGACATGACTGGCAACAGAATGCCTGCTGGGAAAAAATACCAAAAATATGTGACCTACTCTAACAAAGTGAGTCACAAGTCCCCAGAACAACTTTGAGTCACAGTCTTTTAAAGAATCTTGAACAATCAAAGCCAGTTCCAATTAACAAACTCTTTTCACTCATAAAGTGTGTACTTTCATCATTATCTCCAACTAAGAGCCACATCAGATGAAAGAGCTATTAGTTTGCTCTTTCTGTTTCAAACTAAAAAAAAAAAAATGACTGAAACATGACTTAAGGCTCATTTTGTGGGAGCCTGTGTGGTCACTGGTTACCAATCATGCCCACAGCATGCAGCACTTAACCTACTCACAGTCTGCTAGGCCAACCTGCTATTTGGCAGAACTTTCCCTGGTACCCCGGAGGGCACTTGCACTCTCCGTTAATGCACAGGGCTCCATGCATACATGACCTTTGACACAGAGCTGGAGTTCACACATAAACACGACAATGTCATACAGAGAAACAGGACATGGTCTAATATGTGCATTTTTATAACATGTACACACAAATGTTAATCAATATTATTGGACAGCACACAGTGTTTGCACCATTGGAGTTTCCAGGAGAAAACAGATGTGTCAAACATTGTATCAAACTTATCACATCATCACCATATTCTACAATGTTTCAGAAGCAATTTTTAACCCCTGTCCAGAAAAAAATGACTTTATGGTGCCACGCTTCAAACCAATGCACGTTTCAACTTCAATTTCAAATAGTGCAAATTCTGCCTGACTGTTAAAATGTACATCAACTCCATTAACAGCAACTATTTCTCACATGCAACTACACTTTTCCAGGATCAAACATGCAAATGTGTGAAACTATTTTTTTTTTCACTGACAATATGGCCAATGAGCTACAGATGAGCAGACATCTGGACAGAAATGGATGAGCTGATATGTCCAAAGGACAGGAGGCTACAATCTTGACATGCAGCAATCACATAGATATATATTAATTCCCTCCAAAATGTGAGAGAAAAGTTTTTTCCTGGAAAAAATTAACAGTTTCTGTCACATATTTTTCTTCATTATACAGTGTTCTGCAAGCATTAGTATTTCAACCAGAGCTACCAAGTTCTTTCAGAGCATTTCAGTAATCTCAACTCTAAAAATCATTAATTTTCAGAGGAAATCAGTAATTTCTTTCACAGAACCGATTGGCTACAAAAATACTATTTTATTTGATGAGCAATGTACAACACAGCATGTTTACATTGTAAATGTAGTACAGGAGTATGTGGAAAGTAATATTTTAATGAAAAACAGTTTCGAATTATATTTGCTTTGCATGCCAAATTATAAATCAAATGTACAGCCTTTGATGTTGTGTGTACTTCCACAGGGCACCTGCAGCATAAGCATAGAAACCAATGTTCGCAATGAATACCATTGTCTTCAGGGCGGAAAAATGTTGCTCTGTCATGATTCCCTTCCCTATCATCCTCATCTGCCCAATGTTTCACTGACTTGACATGTACTTTGATGTCATTTGATCCCCTGTGTCCGATCGAGAAATCGCTGGAGAACAGCGTACATCGCGCAAAATTTTCACCTTTTGAAGATGTCGTGATACATAGCCATTTCTAATTGTGTTCTCTAAACATCTGCAGCTTTTTCACACGTTTAGCCTTAGAAGCCATTTCTTTTCCAAGAAAGAACGACAAAGTCCGTGCGATCGTAGAAATATCAGAGCGTGTACGGTGGCGTGGTGTTGTCATGCACGACGCGTCACACGCACGCCGTGATTGTTGCGGAAGTGGGTATCACACCAATTCGGACCAAAAATAGCTCGGACCCACACCAATGTGCACACACAATACTACACTACGTCTTGCGATGCCGAGCTGCCCGTGCATTCGAGTTGTGTTATTGGTTGATGTTTCCCATGTCGAATTGTCCCATGTAAAAACAGCATTTTGTGTGTGTGTGTGTCATTGGGCACCAGCACACCACAGGTAGTTCTACGTATGTTTCACTGGTTACAGTATCACACAATGTACATGTTACCATACATACAAAATGTCCTGTTTGCTGGGGAGTCGGTCTTCACACGTTCCACCGCCGCACATGAGCACGGGACACATTACACCACCACACGCGGTCTGAGCGCGGGCCGAGTTGAGTATCAACCGAACCATTTTGTGTGGTTTGTGCACCGCGATATTATGCATGACCGCCAGAGGGTTTTCCGTTTGGGCGGCAGCTGTACTCCTGTAATCACGATCAATTTCCACACCAATCATGGAAAATCCGTACCACTTGGCAGCTATGTTCAATGCTTTATGGTCAATGGTTCCTTTTACAATGGGAGGAACTAAGGCAACAACAGAACACAGAGATGTTTAAGTTTCTTATCCAAATGTTCACTACAAATGTCCATATAGAATGGTCCAGTGCCAGATTTGCGTGCAAAAATTACTGTGCAGCTGTCTCACTTCATCTTGCCTTTCGCAAGAATGTAACTTTCACAAAAAACTTCATGTATCTAAACAAGACAAGAGAACCTATTTCCACGACACATGAAATGATTGTCAAATCTCAAAAAATCAGTCTTCAGTCAGAAATCTTGTGTTAAGTCACTGGTCGCTCTGAGTGCTTTCAAACTTGAATTGAATTGTCACACCCAAACAGTACGCTGATGGAAAACTGACACTGGATTCGAATGGCCAGTGCAAAACAAACCAAGACATCAGCTCTAGCCGTAACTTCATTGCTGGAAACCATCACAAACGACCACTTAGTATGTTCACAAACAGCTACAGTACAGTTCAGAATTTTAGCATAATTTTAGCTCCCCCCCCGAGATAATGAGGCCCGGGGTCAGGCTTATTGTACATTAAACCAGCAATAAACAGTAAAAACTGCAAAGTATGTAATGAACAGCGTGTCAGGTTCAATGATCGCATTACTTTGTCGGCTAAAATTCTGACCTGTACTGTATTCAACAGTTTCCACCGAGTGACATGGAACAAATCAAAGAGCAATAACTCAACAAAAAGCACTTTAGGTGTTGATTTACCACTATCACTTTGTGTATATATGAAAGGAAACTATTGATTTTAGTGTAAGTGTGGTGTTTTGTGAGTTGTTTTTTACCTGGTGTTTGGCAGTAGTGGCCAGTGAATTCTGGTGGGCAGGTGCAGATACCATCCAGGCAGGTTCCGCCATTTTGACAGCTGGGCCGACACTCGAGGCCTAGCAGAATGCAGAGGGAAAACCATCTAGACTGCTAAGTACAAGGTTTGTCAAGAGCACTGAGCAAGTTCGGTATTTCAAAATAAGCAAGGTCTTTCGCAAACAATGGACATGCGCGAGTCAGAGGGCCATGCTGATGGGGCCTGTAACCTTTTATGGCCTTTCTGAGGGTTGAAGTATAATTTGGGTCTTTTCTAACTCAAGTTGGAGTGAAAAGAACTGAAATAATACAAAGTATTGAATTTCCTCATTATTTCGAAAAGCAATGCCCCCTCCCCAAAATCCACCAGCTACAATGGAATGGCACCAAAGGCTACCGCGTAAACTGTGAACAAGTAATCGATGACTCACCAGCAACTTCTAAGGAGAAGTTGGCCATGACCGGCCCCACCATGCACACGTAGATACCAGCGTCATCGTAGGACACGCTGTTGATGAACAGCGTGGTGGCTGTGGAGGTCAATGCCTCTTCTGATAAACGAGCATTTGAACCACCTGTGTAAGGAAGGAAAAGACACTGTATGTCAAATAAGCAGTTGACAGATCCCTCTAGAAACTATGCACTGTTTGAAACAGACATTTTGCACAGAGCTTTTGATTTTCAAGTGACTCGAAACTATACCACCATTAAAGAAATAAAAAGTGTAAGTTCACAAAATTAGAACAACTACATTTTCTCTGGCAGACCTACACTTGTTAAAATACAGAAATACAACAAGTATGTTCCATGTATTTCTGCATTTTAAACAACCCCGACGTTCAACTGGTAACAACATTTCAGCTGACTGCAAACTGTTATCAAATGAATGCAGTCCACAAGTACCAACTCGTCAGTGGAAATGCAAATCCTCACTGTCAGGGAAAGACACATCCTGGCAATCAGTGAGAGGCTTTAGCTTAAACGTCTTCAATGACTTTCCCCCAATTGTCAAAGTAACTACATCTGGCCAACTGGTTTCTTGTACACTTTCCATTAATACTACAAGAGTTTGCCTTTGTCAAATATAGCGATTTCTGCGGTGAACGTGTGTTAAGGATGGTTCATAGTCAGCACAAAAGCAACCACCAATAGTGATGTAAGATCCAATTTGCACTGTACATTTTCAAAGTTGAATCTGTATCAACCAAAGTGAATTTCAATGCAAAGGTTTCATGTCTTCAAAGTCTTTGCAGCAAATTTCACTGGGGTTGCAATGTGTTCAATTTCTGTAAATTCACAGCACGGATATTTGATCTGATGTCACAGTTCTGTGTTCCTGTTCACTTCCGCAAAAGTATGAACCAACCTCAAGAAGACAAGCAAAATCCTCACAAATTCAAAAGCCTGGCCAACAGGACACGGATGAACCAAAAAAGTGAAAAGACGGCCAGTACTTTTGTCAAGTCCTGCATAAGTCCCTCAACAAGTCTGGATCTGGGCCTGGACAAATACTCTGATGAAAAGCTCAACTTGGGCATCACTTAGAATAGAGCTTGGAGGGGATTGGCCGGGTGTTGATCATTCCAACTGCAGATGACGTAGCAGCACGCTTTTGAAAGCTTTAATGTTATCTACTGCAGTCCTTTCACAAGACCGGTCATAAGTAATTGGGTAAGCAGTGGCAAAGGAATGTTCTTGTCACATTTCTTATGAATACACTGAGACTTGACTCAAGACTGAATGGCTTATGATGGACTTGCAGGGATGTGTGATGGACTCGACAACAGCACGGCATGTGACAGTGGTCTTACCCAGGGCGTTCCTGCGAGCCACGGGTTGTCCGCCAGGTGTCTTCCAGGTTGGATTGAGGAACGGAGTTGGGCCAAGGATGATGCAGGTGAAAGCAATGTCTTCTCCGATTCTTGGGACTCCCGGGCGGATGGGTACAATCTGGATCCGAATGTTCTGCGGACCTGAAGACAGGTGAAAAGACACAATGATCACCTTAATAGAAAAAGAGATCCAAATATATACGGTACACCAGAAGCAATTCAAATTTACATTAACACCTGGGAACCTTGCAACTGGGAACCAACTCATTCGGTATTATAACAAACGGAAAAATGCACATTGGGTAGGAACAGAGGAGTGGAGAGGGTCAAAGGTCACCAACACGAGAGGACGCGCAAACAGTGCAACTAGCATTGTTTCTCTTTTTGAAAAGAATCTAGTTCAGAAACAGCCCCAAAAGTGCTTCTTATGAAGCAAGTATCTAGTCATCCTATAGGCAGTCAAGTCACGAGCTATTCAACTGAACAGTTTCAAAGGTAGTCATTTTGACATTATCAGAAATACTTTTGCAACAGCAATGGAATGATTTTGAAGGTGAGGGGCCATCAGGCATCAGCTATTAAGGGACTAGCTACAAGTGGGGGGTAGTAACACAAGTCGAAAAAGTGGTGGGGGGCAGTATTTAATGAGAATATTGTATATGTATATATAGTGTATATATTGTATCTATCGATACACTTGTATCGGAGTACATTGGTGAAGGAGAACATTAACACACACTGGCCACTCTCTTGAGAAGTTTTAAATGGTGCTCACACTTCAAAAAAGGTTAGCATGCACAACTGGACATTTTTGTTGTTCTAGAACAAGCCATCACTCAAATCAAGACGGATTAGCGAAAAATCAAATATGGTTATACCTTCGGCTTGGCACGCAGTCCCTGAGAAGCCCTCTGGACACTGGCAAACACCATTCACACAGGTTCCCCCATTCTGGCATTCCTGAGGACACGGCAACTCTGGACAGGATAACAGAAATGTAGACATGAAACTTCTGGACTGACCAGTGTCAACAAGGCACTGAGTTTGACTCAATTTCTATTTGGGAAGGACTGGAACAGAGGTTATTCATGGGTCAGCAATATGTTGAAACTGAACTTTTAACTTAAGAGGTTAACTCTTCGTTTTTGGGAAGTTGAGTGCAGAAACAAAAGCAACAAATAAATTCCATGACAAATTAGGACCTATCAACTCTGATGAATAATTTGTATTTAGATTGAGTATTGGAGAAGTATTTTAGGCCACATTTTGAAAAAATACAACTGAAATGGGGCTTGGAATGCACAACAGGGTCTGGTGACATTCATACCCACAGTTTACAATGTGTAAAATAGATTCAGAGAACAAAATCAAAAAATGGTTTCCTCAGGAATACGTTCAATACTACACTGCAAATAACTGAACAAATTCTGTGAAGAAACTGTAAATGGCACTATAAGGTTAACCTAAAGCTAAGTATGAGCATACCATGTGAATGCACTGAATTGCTAGTAAATGGTAAGAAAAGCTTGTCAACACATTTCAGTTGAATGAGCACAATGACAATGAATTCTGGAACAAAGCAGTATGTGGTAGCTACAGGACATCTTGGAATTGGCCGTGTGATATGACTGGAATGCAAAGGGAGTGATGTGCAATAGTACGACAGTGAAAAGCAACAAGCAAGGAGCATATTTTGTGTGAGGAACAAACAGAATGGACTTTGCCTCACCCTGGACTTCTATCCTGAAGGTGGCAATGACAGGGCCCACATCACAGATGTAGGATCCGGCATCGGAGGACTGCATGCCTTGAATGGTGAGCTGGGTGGCGGAGGGGCTGACATAGGACGTGAACACGCGACCTGCACTGGCTGGATAGAAAAATGGACATTTTGTACATTTTGCTTTGACCCATTCCTGCAATCCATTTGGCTTTTTCATGTGAAATGAGACCAACAGTCACCTCATCCATCACAGAGGTCAACAATGAGCCATTTTGGTATTTTAAAAGTGAATGCCCACACAACAAGCAACAATTCCCATGTGTGAGGTTAGCCTAACTTGCGCGGCCGTAAGCTGATTACATATGCTCGACATGTTCACGCTCGCATGCTCTCTTCTCAAATGGCCCTACCCTCTTTGAAACTAATGAAATGGCTTATTGTTGAATGTTGAATTAATCCTTCAAACACACATGTACACAGATGAATTCCAACCCTCTTTGTAATAATCTTATGCCAAATGACGTTCTGTTGAGCAAATTTGAAGAGCATGAACATACCTTCCGACTGGGGCCGTATCTCCGCATTCTCCTTCCGCCATCTTGGTCGAATGTCCGGCAGGACTTGACCGGTGATTTGACACAGGAAGCTGATGGTCCGCCCAATCACTGGAACCACTTCTCCGACAGGGTGGAGTTTCACATTAAAACCTGATAAATATTCAACACATTTTTCCAAAATATAAGCATCCACACTGAACAAATATCCACTTCAAGCACAGACAAAAGTGTAAAAACTTGACTCATGGAAAATGGAATTAAAATGACCACGAACAAAGCTGGTTGGGGTCTAATTTGTCAACTGCAACATGAAGTGACAAACAAAATTAATTTTGTGCACAAAAGTTGAAGAAAAGTTTGTAGGCTATCCATAATAGGTCAGTGCGATCGACAAAATCTTTCTTTTTTAATTTCACCAAAACTCATAAAACATAAATTTAAAACTGCCCTCTAAAGGAACACACCACAAGCAAGCACAAGCTCTTGCACTTCATTCAGATTGTCCACAGACACAGAATGCTAAGGATTGTTGTCCTTTGAAAGAAAATTAAAAATGGTCCTTAAATGGCCAACCCAAACACTTGTGTATGGGGGAGATTTGAATAAATATCTCTTTTTTGGGCAACCAAAATATAAAAAATGATGACATGTGCCTGTTCAACCAATCTCACTCCTCTCGAAGGCAAGTGTCCATCAGCCAGAGAAGATCCCAAGACATGATCAAGTCTCTTACCAGGAATCTCGCATCGGGAGCCCAGGAATCCTGCTGGGCAAACGCAGGCCCTGTTCACACACTCCCCACCATTAATGCACGGCTGGGGGCAAGGGAGGGCCGGCGTCTGGCACTGGGGTCCAGTGAATTCTGGTGGGCATTCACATGCACCGTTGCTACACTGGCCGCCATTGAGGCATGGAGGCAAGCAGGAAGGCACTGCCAGAAAGAGGAAAATAAAGAAAAATTTTCGGGGATATATCCGGCTTGATTGTTCGATATCTGAATCACTCAATCTTTGTTTGGTCGGGCGATCTCAATGCATGATTTGATGCTAACTTTGTACTCAACCAATTGCCTTTTCTTTCTAATTCGTGAATGTAAAAGACCGTGCAATAGGCACTTTTGAGGGATCCTTGGTTTCAGTATCAGAAAAAAATAAAAAAAATAAAAAGTAATAAAACAGTGACCCTGGGCTTTTGGCATTCACCAAAGAATATCAGCCTGACAGTATCATGTTTAATGCTCACAAGCATTTACTTTCAGAGGTTACGGCCAAACAATCTTTTTTCAGTAGTGGAAAGTAAAAACGTGACAAAACCTAACAAAATGAGATAAAAATTGCCAGAGCAACTTTTGAGTGAAAGGTCTCCAAGAGAACTGTGCACTGTAGAAATCAAAGGGAACTCTCAACGTACATGTATATTGTTCATTTCATCTGGATGCCAAAATGGGTGTTACACCAGACCAAAGAACTCAATATACTCTTACCTGTGCAAACTATGTAACTATTACCAAAACTTGACTTTGACACTCATTTTGTGCGATTTGAACATTTCATGCCAATGCTAGTTGAAGAGCCAGCTAAGACTGCAGGATGGACACCAACCCACACATAGGGTGCATTCACGCCGTTAATCCTGTTAACACGAGTAAGAGGCGTGCGCATTACGATCAGGATGCAGGAGTATACTCCCTTCTAGCAAGAGTGTACTCTTGCTGACTCATGGGTCGTACTCCTGTTGTTTGAGTGCTCAGGAGTATGCTCATGTTAACACGAGTAGTTTGCTCGAACGCACCCTTGACCTTCTTCATGCAAAGAAATAAGAGAGAAAACTGCAACATCTATGTTTTAGAAACCAATCTGGCTCCAAAGTTTGCTGTTCAAGTGAGGCTCTGTGAACACACTGGACGTGTTTATAATGCAGGAAACAATCAATTGCCCAACTTCGATATGTCTTTTGCCATTTTCTGCAAGTATAGCTTGCAAAACTACTTTGGGAACAAAATGGCATCATACACAAACTCATCATGCCACAACTCTCTACAGACTAATAATATCATTTACTGAGGTTGCACTATGTTCGTGTGTGTATTGTTAAAATTTGAGGCCTGCATGCCTTTAGCTCATCCGGACAAACTGTCAGTTTATTTAATTAGTTTGTTTGACTAGCTCTGTCTCAAAGCCTCCTGCCTTTGAAGACTCTCACCTTGCACAGTGATCATGACAGTGTTGGTGAGGGTCCCGATGTAGCAGGTGTACATGCCGCTATCTTCCACCATCAGGTCTCGGATGATCAACCGTGTAGAGCGGCTATCGATGTACTCCACTCCCAGCCGTCCAATGCTGCCGACTGCCCAGGAAATCAAATGAAACATGGTAGGGTAACTAACAGACCGATTGTGCCTGTTAAGTCAAGTGGCCTAGAGTGGGTATCAAACAACAAGCATGGTGTTCTTCAATAGCAAAGCAAAATTTAGGAGTTATTTACCAGAAATACATCCAATGGTCGGCACAGTCTGAGACTACTGACTTCTTGAGCGCCGCACAAACTGGCTTTATTTTTGGGTAAATAACACTGATTACACACTTTGCTATGCAAGAACATTATGTTACCCACTTATGACTCATGGTCAGGACTTAGCAGGTGCAATTGGTATAGTCATGAAGCTCTAAACACAAGCATACCTGAAATGTTGAGTATAGGACATCCTTCCATGGTGCTACCATGAAACTTGCCACCTCACCATGAAAAGTTTCAAAGTTTGTCTTTGGATCAAAATGGTCGGATCACCAGCAGAGACCAAGAGTCATGTCACTTGTTATTGAAATTGCACTTCAATTTTTTGCACTTTCCTTTTTTGATGCTAATTTATTCCTTTGAGAGCTAAAAGTTGCCTCAAAATACACAATTTTGTCACCAAAATGCATGAGACTGAAGTGCAGGCTATAACCCTCCAGGATTTAATCATTATTAAATCAAACAACACAAAAGTCCCCTCCCCCCACATCCGATATCTGGATTCATCCCTGCTTAAGTCCCCATACTCCTCAGGAATACACTCACTCTGCTCAATGGGTGCAATCAGCGATCCGGACGGAGCGGCCCATTCTGGCCGGGGTAGGTTGCGGAGGCTCTCTATCTCGCATAAGTAGCTGATTTCATGCACGCCTGGCACAAGGACTGGGTTGGGGGGTGGCGTGATGACAATGGTGTAGTCGGCTCCCCCTAATAATTTGCAAATGTGAAGAATGTGATTAACCAGATAAGCACTTTCCTAACATTACTTCTATTCCCAAACAAATCATTAAAAATGGACAAGATCTGGAGAGAGTGACAGGCTGCTTTTTGCCAGTGTAGACACACGGCCCTGTCAGTGGCTGTGGGTGGGGCGGGGGTGCACAGTACCTGCTGGGGGCATTTCACAAGAACAATAGATAATTTTGATGTTGCTGATTTTGTTTTTTGCCAATGGGGTTGGTGCTTGCTGGGGTTGGGGGGGTAAACCAGCCCTCCCCCTTGGTACAGGCAACAGGGCCTGCAGAAAAGAATGTGGTTTACTTAATAAGTATGTTTATTTCAAAATGACTGGAGCATTGGAAGATGCAGAGCCTGACATCCTTTAGCAGATCTGAAGTCGGAGGAAGGGAACAGGAGCCATGCCCCTTCCCCCAAAAGCCAAACTGATTTTGTGGGGGAAAAAGGTGATATGTGGGACCATTTATTTCCTACCTCCGAGCAGCTGGTAAAAAGCCCCCAAATATATCCTCACCCCTACAAAAGGTTATATCGAGAAATTTCACACATTCTTTGTCCTTTAAGAAACAGTATCCCTCCGAATAATTTGGTACTGGAATTCACCCCTTGGTGACATGACACCATATCAAATATGATAAAAGGGCTGATCTCAAACAAGTAGTGGTTGTATCAATTGAACTACAACATGCTTAGGGTTTTGCTAGCTCATTCAGGCAAAAACAAACAGATTAAGATAAGGGGATGCAGTGGTTAGGCCACGGACATACATTGCCTTTAGTTGTTTTTGGTTTATTTTCCACACATACATCACAATTACAATATAAAGCCACGATGTTATTACAAAATGAAATAAGGGATAATGAATGGTGGATACCAAACAGAAAGCAAATGCTCGTTCATGGCCTGGTTCCTTATTTGTCACAATAATCTATACACAGCTATAATTACAAGATAGAGGAAAGACAGAGAGAGTGAAAAAGTAGAATAACTGAAGGTACAGCTGAACATCAGAATTAAACAAAGATGGTAATTAAGAAAAAACAGTTGAAATCTACTGAAGTTTTTGATAACTGCTGTATGAAGCTAGAGTAAACCTACTTCGTATCTCGCAGCGGGGCCCAGCAAACTCCTCTGGGCACTGGCACTCTCGACCCAGGCATACCCCCATGTTCTCGCACACCACCTCGCAATTCGGCGGCCGCTCCACCCTCACCTCAAAGAAACCCTGCAGCGGACCAATGTTGCAGGTGTACCGGCCGGCGTCGGCCGGGCGGACGCTGTTGATGACCAAGTTGGTGGCGGTTGAGGTTATGTACTGCACACCGACGCGCTGGCCGGAAGCTGGAAGTTGAAGTGAGGGTGCAGTTTGTGTTACAGTTGTAAACACTGATAAGACGTGGATCTTTGCATGGTGAAGATAAACTATAGAGAGAGCTTGCAGTTAGTGTGTACTTGACGTTTCAAAGAGTGTGCTCCTGAGGACGATCGGAGCACATTGTGTTATCGCAAGCCAACTCTTTAGTTTTAAACATTTGTGTTCACTAAAATTGGGGTAACAAATGTGGTGGAAAACAGTGAAACAACACGAACAGTGGTCATTTGAAAGCAGTCATTTGACATCATCATCGTTTTCAAAAAGGGATAAAAATCCCAATAGTGTTTTGTTTTTTATCTCAAATGTTGGTTTTCGACAATATCGACCAGGTTATGCAAATGCTGATAAATTGGAGGAGTCATTTTCAACAACTTTATTGATATCAATTGAACCACAATGATCCCTGTCAGACAAAATTAATTTCAAATCACATTTGTCATTTAAACTCCTAAATTATATGCTTAAGTAGGAATTCCGTACTTGTTCCATGCAACAGCATCCGCAAGTCTTTTACTCCTTTCTCAGGGGAAAATGGAAAGTGTAGAAATTTTCAATCAACTGTTGGAGGGTACATTGTGTAGCACAGTTTAAGATGCATAAAATTCTTTTGCCATAAACTTTACAAATTCTGCTTCAAAAAGGGACCAACTTTCCAAATGAAATCTTTCCAAAGGTTTAGTGTGGTCTTGCATAGCTTAAATCTTCCTTTCACAAAAATGGTGATAAGACGCAGCATGAATTTTGATTTGACAGAGGACAGGGAAACAAAGAAACAAAAAAGGATCTGCTGTTGACTTTTAAGAGCACAAGTTTGGCCTCACCAATTACGAATTCCGGGATGACAGCACCATCCGGTGTCTGCCACTCAGGAGGGCTGAACTCATTGGTGCCAATGATCTCACAGGTGACACGCAGGCGGTCGCCTACATGAGGGAGCTCTTGCATGCTGGGTGTAATGCGAATAGTCAGTTGTTGTTGCTCTGTAAAAGCAAAAACGAGTAAGACACATTTCTATTAATAAATTTTGCACCGTAATAACTAGTTTTTTCCTAGCTTTTCCAATCACTGTACGTACAAAATGAGAATTTTATGATGCACCAATGGTCAAAATATAAGCAACTCAACTCAAAGTTTCATTCATAAATTAGTACCACCATCAATAAAGAGTAAATCGTTATGGATGGTAGTTTTCATTTTTAAATGAAGCTATGAACTGCTTAGATTATAAGCTGCAAATAGCTTTTTCCGTGACTTGTGATATGACTTCGAATTAACATGTGTTTGAATGATTGAATTCATGTCAACAGGGCCAGCTTTGGGCATGGGAGGGTAGCATGGGAGGATGCTAATGGCCCCTCTTGGCGACAGGCCTGATGGTAACATATGACGCAATACCAGCTGACTTCAATGCTCACCCCTTTCTTGACAGTGGTCACCGGTGAAGCCAGTTGGACACAGGCACACTCCGTCATCGCAGGTTCCCCCATTCTGGCAGGCTGGTGAACATGGAATCTCTAAATTTTGGGGGGAAATAATTCAAATGTGACACTTGAGGGGGAATTGGTGGTATCAGACCTGATAAGAGGGGCTCGATGGAGTAAGAGTCCGTACTCTGGGGTCTGATTACCAGAGTGATGGGACTTGGCTTGACTATTGGTTGGGCTTTTAAGGTCAACCGTGATCGACACATAGAGTATGCGCACTGGGATACAGGGTACAGGCCTGAAGTGTGAGGACTATGGACAGACTAGTGACAAACAAAGCTGACTGAAGCTGTCAATCAAATAATGGCCCAGCAGAAGCTGGTGGCAGAGATCTACTGTCTAGACCATTTTATGCTTGAATATGAACTCGAGCAAATTTGACGTCGTGACAGATTTGTCACAAAATATTGCTCGAGTTCAAATATACTAAACTTCTGTGAATTCATAGCCTAACTATACATAGCCTAACTGCCCTATTTTAGCCTAACTGCCCTATGCATAGCCTGGCTGTCCCATGCATAGCCCATCTGCCCTATACATAGCCTGGCTGCCCCATACATAGCATGCTGATCTGGCTGTCCCACGCATGGCCTGGCTGTCCCACGCATGGCCTGGCTGTCCCATGCATAGCCTGGCTGTCCCATGCATAGCCCAGCTGTCCCATGCATAGCCTAGCTGTCCCATACATAGCCTGGCTGTCCCATACATAGCCTGGCTTCCCATGCATAGCCTGGCTGTCCCATGCATAGCCCAGCTGTCCCATGCATAGCCTGGCTGTCCCACGCATGGCCTGGCTGTCCCATGCATAGCCCAGCTGTCCCATGCATAGCCTGGCTGTCCCATGCATAGCCCAGCTGTCCCATGCATAGCCCAGCTGTCCCATACATAGCCTGGCTGTCCCATACATAGCCTGGCTTCCCATGCATAGCCTGGCTGTCCCATACATAGCCTGGCTTCCCATGCATAGCCTGGCTGTCCCATGCATAGCCTGGCTGCCCCATACATAGCCTGGTGATCTTGCTGTCCCATGCATGGCCTGGCTGTCCCACGCATGGCCTGGCTGTCCCATACATAGCCTGGCTTCCCATGCATAGCCTGGCTGTCCCATACATAGCCTGGCTTCCCATGCATAGCCTGGCTGTCCCATGCATAGCCCAGCTGTCCCACACATACATAGCCTAGCTGCCCCATACCTCCCAACACTGAAAAGGCAGAAATCAGAACACCCATTTTACCCACCCATAGCAAAACAAGCAGTCACACGAGAGAAGTTATTACAGGTACGTCATGCATGTACACACATAACTGCACCCCCTTTTTGTGCACACAGTGTCCTCTTTTGCCAGGACGTTTTTTTTTCCTTTTTTTTTTGAAATTGCAACATTCTGATTTTTGCAGTTTGAAAACTTGAAAATCAGAACAGTTCCAATGTACATGTACGCCATCCAGTGGCAAGGCCTGGCCGCTTTACAGAACTTTGGAGGTACTCACTGTAGATGATGAGTGGGATGGAGTCCCTGTGAGGACCAATAAGGCAGGTGTAAGTTCCCGAGTCCTCTCTCATGAGTCTGTTCAGGATCAGCTTCGTGGCTGTCGGGGAGATGTCCTCAGTCATCATATGATGGGATGACTGTGGTCCCCCTACATAGATGAGAAAACAACCGTATATGGAAAAAACAATACGACTTTGTGATTTGTTTGATGTGGCAATGATAATGCCCTTGCCTTATACAAGCCCTATCTAATATTGAACATACATGTACTAGTTTAAAACTCTGCCACTGCCCTTTGAAACTTCAGAAATATATTCACAAATTATTATTTTTACGTGGATGCTAAGTTTCACTAGCATCCTCAATATTGCTTAGATTCCAATATGCTATGCTGTAAGAACAAGCTGTACTGGCATATGGAAATCCAGGCGCAATTCCAGTCTTTTTGGGGGGCAGGGCTAGACCCTTTAAACGTGATGTCAACTTTTAACCTTTTCTAATTTGGTTCCAATATTTTCCAGCCTTTTTTTGTTTTTTGTTCATTTTTTTGGGGTGGAAAAAAGTTAGGGGGAGCATTAAAGCTCCCCAAAGCCCCCCTCATAGAACCACACATGCACAAACCCATGATAGCATGGTATTCCTACTTCATACATTAATGTGTTTTTGTGCCATTAAGGGTACAGATTTTTCTTGATTCTCCTGATTTTTGTTGGGGTTTTGGGCACTGTTTATGTTCTTTTCAGCTGGTCTTTTGTCAAAATCTGTGACTTTTCTCTTTTTTTGAACAGAAAAAATTGTGGAAAATTCAGGAAGAATTTCTCCCAAGTACCAAGTAGTGAAGGCTGGAATTGAGAATGTAGCACAATGGTCGATATTGTTGAATTACAACAAACGGTTCTTCTCTAAACCACAAAACTAGAAAAACAGTGAGTACGGTCCATGGTGTTCCTTGCAAATTTTTCACACAAGTCATTTATATCTGCCATGCAAACCTACCAGTCTCATTGGCACAAGTCTACATAACATCTACATTACCTACTCTGTGTGGACATCTGTGTTCACTGGATATATTAGAAGCAAAGTCTTCCCTGCTATCTCAATTTTTTGCTTCTTATTTAAAAAGTCTGCTAGAGTACGGCAAATTTTTAGCTTGAAATACTTCACATGCAACCTCGTCCCCAAAGAGTTGAGCAGTGCGCCCCCACAGCTACCTGCTCTCATCCTGGAATTGGATCATTTTTGGAGATGTTACTAATGAGGAATAGGCTGGTGCATGACTGTGATTTCAATCAGCAACGGTGATTTCAGTCAGCAACTCTTTTAGCATGCCGTGCCTGGTCACAGACTCAACACTTTGTAGTACATGTATGTTGCATCATGGATGTATACAGGAAGCACAAATTTTTCAAAGATGAAAACATCAAAATCTCATCAAACCAATGTTGAGTATCACATTTTTATACCTACCTGTGTAATCAAAAAGGAGAGCAGAGAATTATTTCAAAGGAAAGTGACGTGGCTGTTATAATTCACAGCCAACAAAAACATGTACTACATGTTAGAATATTAACACCAAATACGTGAAATAAATTGTTTCCTGGCTGAAGCTGCACTGAATTATCATGATACAGGTAGGAAAATTCCTTTCCAAAAGTAACTATTAGAGGCCATGTTGGAAATAAAATAACCTCTGGGTACAAGGTTCGTTTGCACTCATCTTGTGTTCCTACCTTCTTCTTCACTGGGAACAGGGTTTCCAGAGGGTGTGATCCAGACTGGCTGAGGGTAGGCGGTGCTATTGGCAATCTCGCATACCAAGTAGAAGCTCTGGCCAATGGCGGGCAGGGCATTCTCTTGCAGAGTGATGGTGATGATGATATCGGTTTCTGGTATCACTGCAAATACAATCAGAAATGTTGCCAACTCCAGGCTCCTTAAATCGTGTGAAATCAAAAGAATCAAGTCTTGACTCTTAAAGTGTATATCACTTGGATTTTTTTTTTCTTTTCTTAAAAAAATCCAGAAAACAAACCATATGTCTGGCAGAATTCGCCTTGGAAACCATCAACGCAGGAGCACACGCCTTCAATGCAGATACCGCCATTAGCACATGGAAAGTCACAAGGTGTCACTGAAGAAAAAGAGGAAGATTTTCAAGCACATCATACCACAGGATGAATGGATTACAAGCCATACTGGGGTTTGCACAAATTCTACATGATGTAACTTATTCACGATGTCACACTGGACACAAATGCGAAGTTACTGGCACCAAATGCAAAAAATGTGAGCTGGGTGGAATTTCATTATGAGTGTTGCCAAGACAAATCTTTGTTAGAAATAAGAGGCTTTACAGCACACCAAAACAGAATAATCAAAACTTCTGAGTACCTTTAGAGAGTGCCAGAACAGAACACCATCCATGATAATGCAAAAAAAAGATGTCTACACTGCAAAATGTACCTGTTTATAATCATTTTCTGCCACAGTTGACACAGCATTTTGCTGAATGCAAATCAGCAACACAACAACATTAATATGCCCTTTTCAAGCGGTAGGCCTGTGTCACATTTATGTAAAAGCATACCATAGCTTACATTCATCCCTCCTTTTAACTATATGCTTATGACTTACGTTCAAATTCGCAGTAAGCGCCACCATATTGCTCTGGGCATTCACAGGTTCCCCGCACGCATACGCCACCATTCAGGCAATCCAAGGCACACTGCACTTCAACGTCTGGGAAGCAAAAAACAATAGAAAATGTGAATTTTTCTTTTCTTGTACGAATTCGCTAATATCAGTGAGAAGTACCTTGATGTACAAAAAGCCACTGTAAGAGAGAGGTTGGCCTAATTCCAGACTGGAGGCCTGTCTCTATCACAATAAATCCATGTGACGGCAAGTAATGAAATTGGTTACGACGCACTGCTTATTCTTTCTTTCACATACAATATGGATGGGCAGTAAGGTTGTTAGTGCATGCCAATGCACCCACAGACACTATGAGTGATCAGACGTGTGCCTTATTACCAGAGGCCAAAGTCAGGCAGGGGCTCGCACAAGTGATTAAATTATGCCAGTCCATATGTGTTTTTATAACACACCTTTGCAAAACACAGGAAGGTTTTATAACTGAACTGTTTTGATTCACAAATAAGTTCACGTTACAGTGCAGAAGGCCCTGGGCACCAGTGTTCCAAAGGCCTTACACCAACATACGCACCAGTACAAATGTTACAGCTTCAGCAAGCACACTGAAACTAATTGTTAATACCAAGCAGTACTAAGCTACGTACAAGAAACTCAGCTTTCCTAAAAATCGAAGATTACTAGAGAGATGCTAGAACTTGAACAAAAAGTCTTTCATCTTGTTAGTGCACTGTGTTTTATTTTCATTTTCGTAGGCCCTCCAGACGTTTGCAGCCCTACAACATTCTTGGGCGGCCCTAGGCAAGGTGCATACCGTGCCTAACGGATAATCCATCCTGCTTACCATGTATGGTGAGCGTGTAGGTGTTGACTTCTGTTCCCACAACACATGCGTATACCCCCGAGTCTGACTCCTGGATGCCGGATATAGTCAGCTGAGTAGATGTCGGGGAAACAATGAGCGTCCTTAACCGCCCTGAAAAACAAAGAATGCGCAAAGATCTCAGCAATCTCTACCTACATTTGCAAACAAGAAACCTTAAACATTGGTAAAATTTTAGCAGTGTGTATCGCAGCTTTATAAGATCCTCTGTGGAAGACAAAGGGAATAATGAACAACTGAAAGCCTCCCAAACAGAATTTAGTACTTGGTTACCAAAGTCAAACTTCCACTCAAGAAACAAGCAGGGCACAGTATGCAGCCATCTTAGAGGGATCTTTTATTTCAATTCAGAAGCAAGAAGTGGACTTTATCTTTATAGAATGGGTGCTGCCTATGAGGTCAGTTTGCTTAAAATTCGACTTCATAGCCTTTGAAACACCATACCAGTGCTCTTTACCAACACATTCTGCTGCCAAAACAAGGTTAATGAATTCTTATTGGCTGAACTGTGGGAAAAAGGTGATACATGTACACAGTATGCCACCCTGCGTATGGCCCTGTTTCAAAATTCATGGCAGCAGAATTTATAAATTCAAAGGTGGCACATTTGTGTTCCGTCCCGATCATCACATCTTGAAAAATATCAATAATTCCAGTGCTCATCATAAAATAACATCACAGCTTCTGTTGCTTTTGTTTGTCACGTGCCCATTTGGTACAGTGTTATCATTGCTGCTATGTTTTCATGCACAGTGTGCATATTCCACCTTGAGTGCATATCAAGTTTGCTTGAATATAAATTTATCATTATGTGTCGGCCTCATGGTATTTGGGACACTGATGCAAAACATAATTGTGTGTTCCATACAAACTTGTGTGATAACCAAGAGTGTGGCACCGGTATGCAAATCCAAGTCATTTTTGTCCAATACGTAGGTCATCCATGAAATCAGAATATGAACATATATTCCTCAAAAATCTTTGACGACATTAATTAAAATGTAACTTCTCATGGCTCTCAAAAATTACAGTATGAATGTTTTTAACTCTAAAATGTCTAATTCTTGTTTTTATTTCAATGCTTCTGGAATATAAAACAAACGAAAAATTTTAACTCTTTTTTAGCAGCTTTCAGCTCTAAATCTCAAGACAGCAAGCATAGGGGTCCCCAGGATTTATTTGTGGGGCAGAATGTTTTACACAGGGGTAAGCAAACACCCATCAGCGGCAAAAATATAAACCATTAAACCTCTTGTACAAAGATGTGTTCTTGAAAAAGTTGTTGTATCAGTCCAAATCAGTCAAATGACCCCTATGTGCCTGTCCTGTGGCAAATCAAGAGGAAGGAATTTTGGATCCTCTGTGAATGTGCAGCAAATGGAAGGTTAATGGTGGGTGGGGTCAAGTTTCAAGTTTTTTTCTTAGTAAGAATTTTCTTGCTTTTTTCCCTCTCATTTTTCTTTTTTTGTTATTTCTGTTTCTGTATTTCTTTTTTGTTTGAGGGGGGGGAAGGGATGAGTGTCCCCCTCCCCCACCCCAAGGGACATCCGTGATGGCAAGTTGCCCTACCCAGTGTGTTTGGGCTGATGCTGCGTCCACTCCTGTCGATCCACTGTGGCTGGAACTCTTGGCCGACGTCGCTGGTGTATTCACAGGTCACAATGACATCCTGTCCAGTCTGATGGGGTCCCAGGGAATCCTTGATGATGTGGATTGTCAACCCATCTCCAACTTCACATAAAATGAAGAAATTTGTTGAAGATTTGAAACAGGTCAGTGGCAGTCAGCAAGAAACTGGTGTTTTAAAGGCAACACAGTAAAATTGACGCTTTATACATTACGGTCCTATTTTTTGCCTTCAAGTGGCTAGTGAAACTATGACTGGTGATCTGTACAAAAGCAAAATAGTTCACCGAGTGTCAAAAAATCTCACACGGCAACCAAAACACCAAATATTAAATACTGCTAACTACTAACGGAATGGGACAATTGCACATTTTGGGGCAAATTCTAACACCAACCAAGGGTGAGATTTTTGCATTATATCAATGCAAAGATCAGGAGTGGAAACCCTCCACAAAGTATCTTGTTTTAGTACAACATTTCAAACAATAACAAATAAAAACTCATATGTCTAAGCACACTTTTATATCTACTCTGACGCACATTCTCTTTCCAACACTTAACACCCAGTCATCTGTTAGGAAAAGGATAAGAATCCAATGACATGAAAGTACGCACCTTCAAAACTGATAAGCAGTTTTAAAAATGTCCTGGCCCACTTTCAGTCTACTGTCCATTGACACAAATCTCAATTTATCAGGCCCATTCTAAGTTGGGCTAATGGAACTGAAACCAAATTTTATTGTCCTGCATCAGGGATATCATACCCAATCAGGCAAGTGTCGTCAAACAGGAATTCACGCCAGACACAGTTGTGGTTGAAACCTTACACACTCTCCGACTAAAATCATTTAATTACAATTTAGACGCTGCCAATTCTCGATAACCAGTCTTTTCCTGGAACTCATCAGCCAGTGCTATTTTTATTGAATTAATTTGTAAATAAACCAAAGAAATGCAGTGCATGATTGGCTTTATCAGCTATAGAAGAGCCATGGTTGCCCAGAACAGAAAAAGGTCTTTATACATGAACTTAACACTCACTCTCCAGGCACATGTAAAAACATGGAAAATGTTTGACAGGTTCTGCTAAAATCTGTGTGCAGTACTGGGCACTAGTGGCGGGTGGGGGGGACCAGGGGGGCGGGTGGCCCCCACTTTGGAAATTTTTCCGCTGCCAGTGGTACCGGGTGATGTACACGGACAAATCTACCCATTGTTTCACTGGACATTTTTCATGGCCCTTTTTAATAGTGGACAGCACTGGTTTTTTTTTTGAGGAGCAGCTGTTGCAGAGTAGTGAATCCATAAAATGGTCATCACGGTGCCCGCCGCCATCGGCATGGGGTACAGAAAATGACCATGGTCCCCAGGCTGGTCTACAATACTCAACCTACAACAGTATTCCCAGTAAGTTTATTCATACAGGCTTGAACTAGTCCATGGATGTTGAGTGTGTGTGGAGCCCTACGAAGCAACAACGGCCAAGCACTGTAGCAAATAATAGATCCTTGACAGTGTCCACATGTTTCAAAAAGTTGACAGTATGGTGAGAGATATCTTACAAATCATGAAAAAATGACCACCAAGGGTCAGTGATGGTAAGGTCAAATTAGTTCTCTTGATATCTTGTTGTTGCCTTGTGATACAAGTTCATTCCATCTACTCTATCAGGAAGTGGTTCACCGGCAACTCACCTGCTACTTCACAAAGGTTGCCGAAGTATCCTTCTGAGCAGACGCAGATGCCATTCAAGCACTGACCATTATTCTCACATGGGATGACACACTCAACCACTTCAAAGCATAAAGGGAAAAAAAAGTTGCACAAATACCAATTTCCTACAAAAGTAGTCAAAAAGGCCCTTCTGGAGGTGTATGTGGCATCTTTCACTTTCAACATTGTGTGATGAATTTTTGTCTCTCAGCATATTTTAAGCAAGCCTTATAACAGTAACAATAAGAATTCATTCATTAATAAAGTGCTATTTCCATACAAATATTTTTAATGTGTAATAATACATTATACTGCGATATGGTCAAGCCAAAGAAATAAACCTACCCACTGAGCACAGCTAGAGATTATAAGTGTCAGTTTTTGCAGACAGCGGAAAACCAGAGAGAACAGAGAAAAACCCTTGTGGTATGGGAGAGAATCAGCAAACAAATTCTATGAACTCTCAGGAATTGAACCCATACCACAGTGGAAAGACAAGAGTGCTCTACATGCTAGCCAAATGTGCCACCACTGACAAGTTTGACAAATGTCTTATATGAAAGACGTTAGTTGAAATCTTACCTAACCCACAACATTGTCAAGGAAAAGCTGTTTTATATTTAAGCAATGCTTACATGAAATAACAATTAAAATGTGCATGAAACTATTCAAAGGCTTAAATGACACCCACTGTAAGTACTCTCGGTAGGTGAATGGACTATCTTTGTTCAATACAATTCAACTCACGTTTATTTTCATAGCTAGATGAGAAGTACAAGCATGAATGAACAGAGTAATAAAAATTGTCTAACAGCCGAACAAACTATTAAAGGGACATGCATGGAACTCCAGAGTTGGACAAAAAATGTGCAGTTTTATCTTTTTATGAAACTGGACCAAACAGTTCTGGATTGGATGCTAAAAACATTTTAACAACACAAATAAAATCTGCTTCAATTTATGTGCCTTAAACTATTCATGTTAATGATGAACATATTCAGTACGAAACCTCACCCACAAATGCTGTCTGTTGATTGGCCAAGAGCCTGTCACATGACATCTACTATGTTTGCAATCTGGCTGTGAACAGCCAAAATGATTGTATCCCTAAGAACTAAAGTACTGTAACCGTAGTGACCAATGGAAGTGAAATCAACGGAGTATTGTATTTTCCTTTGGCTTTGTGCCAGGCAAAAATAAATACTTCATAGATGACCTCTGGAGGCTAGCTTATTGCTTGAAGCACTCAATATTTGTACAATCTCCTTAGTAAAGGTGGGCTTGCTTTAGTCTTACTACATCTGCATACCTGGTGTGTCACACCTCTCCCCACTGAAGCCGTCAGGACACTCACAAACTCCGCCAATGCAGGTTCCTCCGTTCATGCAAGGCTGGGCACATCCTGGTCCAAAGCAAACACACCCAGTGGCATTACTAAGGGATGGAGGCACAGGCCCCCTGCCTTAAGGCCTTTCCCCCCCCCCCACCCCACCCCTTCAGAATTCAGAGAAGGAAAACATCAGGTGAAAGTCTGCCTTGGCCAGTGTTTTTGAACAGTGACCAAACCAACTGAGTGCCCCCCCCAGAAAACGAGGCATTCCAAAATGCCCCCCGGGGGCAGGACTGCAAAATGTATCCCAGCTTATGCCACTGCAAACACACTTTGAATCTTTCATGGTAGCTGCTACTGCAGAAGATGTGCTACCTTCCAAGAGGAAAAAACAGAAGCGAGCATAGAGGTCTAGTTTTCAGAGACACATTTCTTGGAGTTTCCAATCATAGTTCTGTTCAGGATCAAGCTCAATGTGTAATGACATTATGGTTAGCTGCCCCATAAAACTCATGCCTAAACTCATGATCATCTCGGTTGGAAAATAATCTCCTTTGTTTTAATCATGACTTTGCACTTTGATCCACCAAGTCTGAAATTTGCAGGCAACTGAGGGACACCAAGATCAACCAAAATATTGAAGTAGGAAGTTACTATGGGCAAATCCTGAAGTTCTGGTGACAAAACCATCCTTTCAGACAATATTTTGAAAAGCACATTACTACTTTTTTGGCCAGTGATACATAAAGAGCAATGAAACTTGCATTGACAATTTGGAGGTAAAAACTTCTTAAATCCTCAGAAGAATCAGGAGAGGACCGAGACATCCCAACCATTAGCTCTCTGCAGACCTTACCGCCATCTCCAAAATCAATTGTCAGCGTGTTGACGCTGGATCCCACGTGGCACGTGTAAATGCCCGAGTCAGTCGGCTGAATGTTGCTGATGGTCAGCTCGGTCTTCAGTGGTGAGATTGCTCTGGTGCGGATGAGGCTGCCACTGTCATCTGCAATATCATAAAGGGCGAGATCAATCAAACAGCGGTATCACCAGCTTTTGGGGAGGGGGGGAATTCAAAAGCAAATGAGACTTCGGGTTCATTCAACATGATGTTGGGGGAAAACAAATCAAAAGCCTTAAGGTCCTAACAATCTTGCTTTTATTTGCTGGTGTTGTTTTTTTAGTGTTTTGGTGTAATAATTTGATAAATAAATATACCGATTACTTTCTTTCCTACTCCCCTATGAAGCATTCTTAGTAAAAAAAAACAAAACAAATCTGTCGGGGAAGTTGCCCCTCACCCCCCACTGGATATACAAATCAATGGCAAAACCTTGGTAGGTGTTCCTGGGCTCTTTAACAAAAAGTGTGCATAGTTCCTGGGAAAAATCTAGGTTTGCTTTGTAAAGACTAATTTAAAGCGGGTAATGCCATGTTGAATGCTAGAGGGTGATGGTCACAGAATGTTGAACCCCTTTCAAGCAGTTCAGAGTCATGCCTCAGCCCTGTCACCAGTCTCAGGCATGCAAGGGGCCACAGTGCTAGCTACGGGTACACATCACAAACAAAACAGTTGTGGATGGGGGAGGCAGCTACTCACCCTATATTAACCCCCCCCCTTAACCACTACCAGCCGGGGACTCCGGGATCGGAGCCGTATGGTTTATATGTGTGGCCGGGGTCTCCAAACTCGGACAAAGGAAACAGGGCCCTGTAACAAAAGACCGTACTCCGAACAAAAGACCAGGCTGCTGGGCATGACCGGCATTTTTCGCTCTCAAAAGTGGTGATAATTCAGCGTTATTTAGAAACTGTATACCAGGGTTTGGGGTATTTAGAGCAAGCGGATTACCACCGGGGACAAAAGCTCTCCACCAACGCAGCGATGAGCCACACAGCACCGCTGCATGCTAATCTGGCCCCTATTGAAAAGAGGTCAGCAGTGCACTGAGCCAGGTTCGTGAACAAAAGACAGCTGTATAACACCGCACAATCTGGGCTCTGTTTACAAGGCTGCAGGCCTGGCTGAAATATTCGGGCATCAATGAAGGTCACCTGTCAACTTAGAGTAGTGCCTGAAGATTACTCCGTGCGGCTATAAACGACTGTTAAATGGAATGATGAATTGTTGAAGGATTTTGAAAACGGAAAAAATGATAGTCATGCCGGCCCAGCATCCTCAACGTTGAAAAATGCCCCGGTCCGAAGTGGTTAATGGGCCAGTGCTTACCTCTCACAGACGGCCGAATGAGTATTCCGTTCGGGTCACGCCAGGCCGGTTGGGCAGCCTGCTCTCCTTCTCCGACAAACTCACAGGTCACGGTGAGGTCTTGCCCTCTCCTCAGTGGCTCATAGGGTTGGTTACTGATGGTTAGGAAATACCCGTCGCCAACTACAGGAGGAAACAAGGTTGATCAGTGATCGAAAACCTAACCTGGAACCATGCAAAACACTAATACTGAGCAGTACCTGAAGGCAAAGCTTGATTATATCCAAAAGGCATTAGAGCACACGGAATCTGGTTCAAAAAAATTGCTCTCAAAATGCACAAGAGTGAAAAACTATTTTTTTTTAAAGCAAAGATAGACATTTGCATCCAATGAGAGATTCGTCACCCTGACCCAGAGTGAAAACTGTGATTAGAGAGCGACGTAATCATCCCCCTCTTGAAAGAATCAATTGCAAATGAAGGACTGTTTAGTGTTTTCTTGTACACTTGGTTTAATGTGACAGCATTTCTTCAGATACCAATCTCCTTCTTTAATCTGATAATACACTGCAACACATTCTAAAATCTGAGGGTGAAATTTAATAAGGATCATGTCAAGACTACATAATGGAAGAAATAATACTGAATTCCAGACCAAAAGAGGATACATAGCTAATTTTAGGCACTGCATTACTTTTCGTCCAATATAACCAGTACCGTTTTTAGTCAGTGGTTCCACATTTCTGTACCTGGAAAACATTGTTGCAAAAGTTAATATGGCTGTAAAGACTATTACCCATGCCCGGGGGACACATTTTTTTTATGGGGTGCCGAGGTTGTAAAATCATAAATATCTAGGGTTTTTCGATGAATCTCTGACATTAGTGAATTTGACTATGTTTGTGGCTTAATGTGGTCAAAGTTTGGGGCGCTATTTTGTACACCAGAACCACTGTCCCCAAAAAGTTAAGGGTGCCTCAGTTCTCACAGCACCCCCAGTTCCCGTGGGCTTGCTATTACCTGTTGTTTCACAGTGCTGGCCATCATGCTGCGGTCCGCACTCGCACATCCCATTCTTACACACCCCTTGGTTCTCACAGCGTGGACGGCACTCATCTCCAACAACTAAAATGCACAATGTGATTAATATCACAGATAAGTTGGATACCTTGTGGCGAGGAATTAGGTACAATTTGGGGGTACAGCTTGGAAATAATTATGCAGCTGACATGCTGTAAAACAGAAAAGCTGCAAAATAAACTATATTCATTTCAAACAACAGCACCACAGGAAACTGTCACACGCAAACTGTGGACTGCCGTGTTCTAAATATTGCATTAGGTCCTCATTAGAATGAATGATTTAGCAAAATGAATATTTCCCACCTTGAAGTTCACAGGCGGTGCCTCTGTACCCCTTTGGGCACTGGCACGTTCCCAGGGAACAAAATCCTCCATTGCGACACACCGGATCACAGTTGAAATCTGAAAATAAGGATGATATCTCACATGACAAGTGAGGATAGCAATAGGAGCAATAACCATAACCATATTAACCACTTGAGGATGGTGTTTTTGGCAACAAATTTTACCCCTCCCCCATCCCAAAGGCAAGACAGAGCAGCCAAATTTTTATATACAGTCCAACGTCACAAATTATTTGAATGACATTTGTAATGTTTCAGGTAGCAACCTCATTTTTGTTGGTCTTTTCCAATAGTCAGGAATGCCAATTTTTGGAATGGCCAAGATGAGCAAATGGTGTGCCACCAATGATTCCTCTTTTTTTATTTGTGCGCAAAACACTGGGGGATTGTCTTTGATAGAAATCAGCTCAAGGTGGGACAAGGTTTAAACTATCAGCTTGGTCTGTGCATAAAGATAGACAGATTATGTTTACACCCCCTCTGGCATGTCTGGTGCAAACCGGCTGAGACTAAACCTCTAATGTTAAATATCACAGCAAAATCATGACATGCACATGTCTATGATCTGCATGTACATTTAGATCAAAGATACGTCAACCACAATGGATATCAATGGATATCAAAGACATACTTCCAGTAGATATGGAGATAAAAGATTGTCACTTTTTTACTAAAGGGGAGACAACTGGCTCAACCTGACTTTCTGATAACAACAATGAGGAGAAATCATGTTGGCCAAATCTATTTAGGTCAGCTGAATTGTAATGATCTCTGTTGGGCAAAAAATAAACTAAACATTTTTCACAAAGGAACAGATTTGTGCTCTACAGCACAAATTTTACGTAAATTATGAACATAACCCTTAACTGCATTAAAAGTAAGGATTGTACGGTTATTTATCTATCATGTAATGAAAATTGAAGATACAAGCTCTTGCAAAACATACTTAATCAAATCCTAAAGTTAATGTCTGTGAACTTGCATTTCAAAAAGTGGCTAAAGTGGATTTTCTCAAAAGTTGAGTGTTTCTTGGCATGAAAATGGTTACAAATGTGCAAATCAAGGAAACGTTTCACATAGTACATTCCAGTACTTAAAGCAACTGAAAATTGAGGGGAGCAATTTTGCCGCACAAATCCTACCGTAAAATAAGATTGTGTAAGTGTTGGTGACTGGTCCCACGAAGCAGGTGTATGTCCCTGTGTCTGTGACACGGACATCGTTGATGAACAGGCTGGTGGTGCTGCTGGAATTGGCGATGCTGCCTACCCGTCTGGTGCCAATGAGCTCTGAAGGAGGAATATGTGGACAAAAACTATATTAATCGATGTCCAACTCACATCTAATGTTGCTGTCAATAATGTTATTATTGATAATTTCTGGTTACGGAACAAACATTGCTCAAAACCATCCCGAGTAGTATGATTTTCAAGCCTGAACAAAAATCTGTCGAGTAGCAGTTACAGTTTTAAGAAGTGGGAGGAAGCCCCGGACCATTGCAGGTAAAACCTATAAAACTGCATGAGAGCTGAAAACACAATGAAAAAGCAAACCAGGAGACACAAATGGTAAAAGACCAGGTTGGAACCATTATGCCAACCATACTTCCCCTCAACTTTAAATTAAACAATTGGCAACATGCAGACAGGGTAATGTGTGTCTGGGGGATCCCCAACGTCTGGCCTCCTGCCCATGGATAGACTGTCCCAGAGAAATAGCTCTTTGCGCTATTGTGCAGGTAACGACTCACGTTTAATTTAATGTATTACTCATTTTAAATTTTCATGTATCACTGTTTTGCCAAAGAAATCGATATAAATCGCCCTGAGGCTAATTCAACTAGGCATACAACTTGGACTTTTAGAAAAATGAGGAAATTCCAATCTTCACAAGACTTTGCAGTGCTTTTTCAATTTTCAATGGCATGAGTGTGAGGTGAAAAACGAGGAAATCAGCTGATACAAGGAAAGATGCCTGCCTGTTTAATGAAGGGCATTAACCAAATCCAGTTTGTTGTTATTATTGCGCTCGAGGCTCAAAAAAATCTCACCTGGTAGGACATACTCGATCTGGTGACCATCAGGTGCAGTCCAGTATGGCTGAGGGTTGTTCGAGCTCCCTAAGAACTCACAGCTAACTCTGATGTCATCGCCGACAGAGGGCGGTGTCAGGGTGCTCGGGACGACAGTCAGGATGAGATCCTCATCAACTAATAAAATAAATCAACAAATGAAAAATAGTTTTGGAATGCGTAATGTCATCATTATCGTCATCATCTTCGGTTTAACAGCGTCATCCAGTCTGTTCTTGGTTGGCCTGCTTTCTTGCCATGGCTCTCCTCTACTTGGCCCTGTCCACTGCATCCCTCACGCTGTCAACAGGTGTAATATGATCTGGGAAAACCCACTGGATGTCAAATTTGTCCGGGGGATAATGACAAGATTTTCCTCTTTCCCCCTCCTTTTTTGGACAATTTGAGATTTTGTTACAATTTTCTGTAGTAACACAGCAAAGGATTTCCCCACTCAATGTGCACAAAATACATGTATATTACAAATGCACTTGTGGAATGCACACACTTGGAAAACTATGATTAAACTGAAAGGACTTTATTTTCTTCATGGACATCCTCATTAGTCTTACCCCTGATGTTGCAGGTGTCCCCAGTGTACTTGTCAGCACACACGCAGACCCCATCAGAGCAGCTCCCTCCATTCTCACAGATGGGTATGCAATCTGAATCTGAAATACAGGGCAAAATATCTTGTTTGTTATATGTACGACATGGGCTACACATAATACAAAAGGGTTTCATTATCTGCTATGTAATCTGCTATGCATGAGTTTGACAGTTACATGTAGTGAGTTCGTTCCAGTTATTTCTGTGTGTAACACTACCAGATATAATATACTATTTTTTAATGCTAATGAGACCGACATTTCAGAGGTCTATACGTGGTAATTTGATGTAGCGTGGAGAACTTATCACTTTCGTGTGTTGGGTCCATCATCCTGACCATGCTAACAGTGTTTTAATCCTAACACTCCTCAGTCCTCCAACAGGTGAAGGATTGAGGAGGGTTAGGGTTAATAACTCATTTTTTTGCTGAATCTTTATACACAGATAATATTTAGAGTCAGGATACAACTTGTACTTGCCAACTGATAACTACAGGGAGTCAAGCTTTCATTACATTTTGACAAAATCAAAAGCTTATTTTGTTCTGCTTTATTTTGTACCGCGGGGTTTAGCTTGTCAGCGGAATTTTGTTTGGGCTTTTGTTTGTTGATTTTGCATTGGGTGTTTTGTTGTTGTTTCTTTTGTTTTGTTTTAGAGTTGACTAGTTTTTTTGGAGAACTGCACACAATTTAAATGGGGTACACTCCATGGTGCTGCTGCAAAACTTGTAGTCTTTGGAACTGTTCACCTTTCTGTTTAAAGTGAAACTATTGTTCGTTTTGTGTGTTCCTTGGAGTACCTGTTTCTTGGCAGAATTCCCCGCTGAATCCTGGCTGGCAGAGACATGCACTGTTGATGCACAGGCCACCATTAGCACAAGGTTGTCTGCAACCAACTACCACTAAAGGGAGGAAAAAAGGGGACAAACCAACAACTTGTCAACATCTTGCAAACGTACATTGAGGCGAAAACAGCAGGTGAGAAATCTTGCACTTGTGACTGAGATTTCAAAGCAACCACGAACGTGTCTTTGCATATCTGCATTTTCAGCATGCCTGGACTCTACGTGCATAGACTGTGAACAGTATTCAAATGAAATTTTAACAGGAGTGAAATGGGACAAAAGGTTGCAAAAAGTTTATGGAAAGGTGCCTTGACACATCATCAAACACAGTAATAAAACAACTTGTAATTTCACTTTTTTTCAGTCAGTGGTATACCTACAAAGGGGAGCCTTCTCCCTCCGCCGTTGAAGTCACGCCTCAACCCAACCCCCCCCCCCCCGCCATCCCCTCTTTGATATTTTGAAATGTTTATTCTGTTATGCTGTCCACTTGTAAAGAAATGTATGCACCTCTCGGTTGCCCCTGAGATATTTTAACCTAGTTACACCATTTTTGAATTGCACTTTGTCACAGCTTACTAACACGTTTATCACCGATCAGTTTGGGTTGGATGTCCAAATACATTTGATATGTTGCAATTTTTCTAATGCCTAAATGACATAAATGATGTATAGGCCAGTACTGCATTGGGCCTTTTCATGGTTTAAACATAAGAGAAACCTCTCTTGTAATTTTCTTATAGTTGCTCATCTGATTGATTTGCTCGTGCGTTCGTTAACAACAGAGAAGTATCTGGGCTGCATCAGCATGGCAACAGACTTAGGTATACCTGGTCTTTCACAGTTGGCCCCAGTGAAACCATCCACACAGCGACAGTTTCCAGCAACGCAGACACCACCGTTCAAGCACAGCCCGTCACACTTGTGCAACACTACAGACAGTAAGGGAAACAAACACTGGTTGGTTTAACTTATGCATTGACCAACAGCATTGCAGCCCTGAAAAATAAGTTGTAGAAATGGCCTGCATAGTCTGGGTTTAATAACTCCAGTGCACTGCCAAGTTAACTAGAGTTGTATTGACTCAAGTCGACTACTCAACAAGTCCAACTAGAGTTACAATTTTGGCAACTCAAGTCAACTCAAGTTCCGACAGGTAAATGACTTGAGTCATTCAGTCACTACAAGCAAATAACACAGCTAGAGTCCCTAATCATAAAACCTGACTCGAGGGAAAGTTAATACAACTCAGATCCTAAATATAAAAGCAGGCTTCTTTGCAAAAAAATAGTTGCAATGACTTATAGTGCTGGTTTATAAGTTTCACGTAATGCTCATGTATTATCATCAAGATATGAACAAGGTTTGGCTGTACTTCGATGAATATGCACTGATCATCTTGAGAAGTCTTCAGCAGTGACAAGAATCAATGTCCACTGATTTAAACACTGAGTGTTAGCCCCTACTTGCCCACTTGGAAGAGATGAAACTTTTACTGTGCTAACCTTCCACAAAGGGAAACTTCAAATCTGAGGTATGTACTTGTATGAGGATAAAAGAGCCTCCATTGTTGTTTCCTTTGATGAGAACTGGCTTCTTTTCCTACCTGGTGTTTGGCAGAAGACGCCGGTGAAGTCTTCGGTGCACTGGCAGCCATCAGCTCCGCAGGTTCCCCCATTTTGACACAACGGACTGCACTCTGGCTCTGAGGGAGTACAAAATTTAAGATTTCAAAATCTGGCATAACATGTCTGCCAGTCAGGCGTGGTTCTAATGGGGACAGGGGAATTAGAACCTATGGGCCATCTTTGTACAACCAATTTATTTTGTTTGCCTCCTGTCTACTGTACAGCACAACAGGATTCTTTGTGAAATTCACTTTACAAGTATAGTTTACTACTAGTTCTAACCAACAGCATCCAAGACTAAACACGTATAGAGTACTTTATCATGATGTTATTTAGACCAGAATAAGTAGTGCAAACGAATGGACTTTGCACACGTGTTGGTTTGTTCACTGGGTCTAGCACTAATTCCTTAAGGTCAGTTCATACTCTCAGCGTGTTCACTGTGTATGCAGCGCGAAAGTGTATTTTGAGGTGTCTGCAGTGCGTGAACGAAAGCACAGTGTGTAATGAAAACGTACGCCCTTGCACACAGTTCATGAAAATTATGGAGAGTGTGTACGCACCAAATGTATGCGTATTCGGACAAATTAAAATTTTTTTAACTTTTGTCGGATACGCACACGCAGCCGTGACTTGAGAAAACATGAAAGTATGAACATGAAATGCAACGTTCACATTACACGCTGCGTAAGTGCAAACACAGCGAGTATGAACCAGCCCTTATACACACATAATTGTGCACGTGGCATATTCACTTCGGTACCACAGTACTCTACAGGAGGTTATGCCTTGTAGGCAGGGAACATCTGTCTTACCAGAGACTGTGACACTGAATGTGTTTGTGAATGTGTTGGTGGTGTCGCCAACGTTGCAGGTGTAGGTGCCCAGGTCTCTGGGTTGGACGTTTTGGAAGATCAGCTGAGTGGCCGTGGCGTTCAGGTACTGCACGTACACACGCTGCAGTCCGCCTACAAATCACAAGAAAGCAGTGAAACGAATAGGCCTTATTCCTGTGTATGCCATTTTGTACATTGTTCCTCATATCTGTGCTCTGAACTATTAACTGTTGAATGCAGTGGGACCAGACTATTTTAGGGTTGTGGGGGTTCCAAGCCTCCCTTTTTTTTTAGTCTTGCATAAGACACTCAGGTACATTTATTACAAATTTCAATTCATTCATCAGAGTAGGGGGTCATAATTTGTCAGGAAATTTCATTTTGTTCCTTTAACGGATGCCTTCAAGATCCAAAAATGGAGAGTAAATGTCGCTTTCAATTTCAGTATGGCCGACTCAAAAGAAAGACTCATTATAGTCAGAAATGAGCAGTGCTGAAGCTGTGTCCACCGTAAGTCCCTTCACAAGTAACAGGATGAACAGTGACAAAGGATAGCTTTTGTAACAGTTGAATAGCCTGTGACTTGGTTTAAGACTAAATGACTTGTGATGGACTTACAGGGACTCATGACAAAGGTATTAAATAAAACACTGAAAATGAAATATTTTGCAACAGTTTTGGTACAAAACTTTACGGCTGGGATCAATCTCATATAGCAACTCAACAATTTGCAGAAAAATCTGAAAGTTGATAACTTTAAGCACGATTTAAAGCGGTAATTGGTATGGTTATGTAAATGGTTGAGGGTGCTTAGAGATTTCAATTATTAGGTTACCAAGTTTAAGCCAATTTTTTCCTCTTAGGTTAGTGTACCTTTGGCAGTGCTTTCTGCTTACGGTCTCCATGAAATATGCAAAGCCTCTGTGAATGTAAAATCATGTGCTTAGCATGGCGTAAAATTAAGCACAGCTCACATAGACACTTGTACCACAACCAGCATTGGAAGCCGCACTGTGCTTGCAAAATCCATTTCCGATTTCTAGACCGTACCTTCGTTAGTTGGGATGGGTAAATTATTAGGGTCAGTCCACTCGGGCCGGTCCATTCTCTGGCCGCCGACGAACTTGCAGGTCACTCTCAGCTCTTCACCTGTCAGTGGTGGCCGTTGGAGGTTGGACACAATGTACAGGAAGTAGCCGACGCCAACTGCCAACAATCAAACGACCAGACAGCTCTGAGATTATGAAGTGTGAATGCCATGAGTCATACAATCTCAGAACAACATGAAAAATACTGATATGCAGCTCTTTCTGTCTATTGCTCAACTGAACAGAGGGATTTTCATGCTTCCTTAGGCAGTCATGCTTACTTAGGCAGTCATGATGCTGTCACTGTGAGGTCATTCAACAATAGATACCTTCTGCATTTGGCATCTGTACATGCCAAATTTAGTGAGTATAAACATATGTGTTTTAACCCTCCTTTGGTTTTACAGCAAATGTGCACAAATGCCCACAGTCACTGGTGAGCATGTATTTTCTATATGGAAATCAAACATTCACAGGTTCAGTGTGACCAAGGGTCTTTTGTGCAGTCCTCTTCCCTGCATTTGGTTTACTGCACAATGATGCACATGAAACAGTGAAGCACAGTTGTTGGGCTGCACAAAAAGTGCAATCTGATATTCCTGTGAGGGACTGTTGATGCAGCACACAACACAACACAGCTGTGCTTCTTTGAGGTGTTCACCAAATGACCCAAAGAGTGACTTCAGCATAGGACGGTTAATATTAAAAAAAATAGGCACAAGAAATAAGTGTATGGACACGATGGATTCAGTAGATGGAAAAGAAAATATGAGAAGAAGAAAAAAAAAGAAGTAAAACCAATAGTTTTCCACAAAGCAACTATAAGACATAGAAAATAACGGAAACCCTTTACAAACTTGTGCAAATATTCAACTACAAATGGTGTTTACTTTTTGCTCAAACTTTGAAGCCTTATCTCTTTATTGGGTTTAATAATGCACATGCTGTATTGTTCTCTAAAATAGGGTCAGGGCTCAAAATCCAGCTGGTGGCAGCATATTGTGATCTTGGGGAAGTCACTTTAATTTTACGGGTACCTGTGAGGGCAGAATATATGTTTCGTCATTTGAACCTGATATGGCAGTACCCAGCTAGTATACTCCCCAGGGAGCTGAGATGGTTTCAGGAATGTTCAGATGTTGTGAGCCCAATGTGCAGGGATAATGGTAATATATCAGCCCACTCAATTACAAATACTGCAAGATACTGTGCGCCTCATAATTCCTTTGATATTCTTATTGTTTCCATATCATCTGAAAACATGACCACACGAGACTGATGAGATTTGTTGCCAAGACAGGTTTACCCTACCTTTGACATTGCATGACGGTTCGGTGTAGCCTATTGGGCAGTAGCATATCCCGTTGCGACACACACCACCATTCTGGCAAGGCAGCTTGCACTCAGCCACTGAGAAAGAATCCATCAATGACAAATGTTTTTGAAATCAACAGCGTTCTGTGCAAAAACTGCTCAGCGATACTCAGCGAGCACTGTGCGCCCCGTAGTTAGGCAAGGCAGTGTCACAACCGACAAATATTGTATCTTTTAAGTGTTTCATCAGAATCAAAAGTAGCAATGCTTTTCAGACATAGTAAGGGTGCTGGTAGTGTGATACAACTCCAAGAGGATTTTCTCAACATTTTCCGTTACACAGTTCCTTTAATCTATCCATGCATTAACCATACCTGGTATGTAGACCTCACAGAACCTTCCCAGGTAACCCAGAGGACACAGACAGAGGCCTTCCACACAAGTGCCTCCATTGGCGCATGGGTAATCGCACTGGTCAGAGACTGTGGGGTCGAAATGAAGAAACGAAATCCACAGGAGGTCTTAAGGCATGCAACTAGGACTTTGACAAAAAACAACGAAATACCAATCTTTATAACTTTGTAGAGTGTTTTTCAATTTCCAGACTGTGATGTGAAGAACAAGGAAATCAGCTGAGCTGATCCAAGGAAAATTTACATGCCTGCTTCTAAACCTGACTTAAAAATTTGATACTGATAGGCTGTGTTTAAACTTCAGGGCATCAGAATTAGTTTGGGCATTACTTCCGCAAAGTATACATGGGAAATAACAATACATCAGACATTGCAGGTTCGAAAATGCCAAAGTAGCTTGATTTGCTTTTGCTGTGAACATTTTTTGACCTGACTTGTCAGGTTGCGGGGGGGGTATGCTGTCACTCATACTTAGTGTTTGTATTCATGGCATCGCTTTCAAGATACAATTGTGCGCAAGATTCACGTTGTGTCACTGTATAGAGCAGATTCTGCCTTTAACGTTCTTGAGTTTGTTGATTCGAGTATCAATACGTTTACACCTGAAAGGTTTAATGTATTGACCACATTATCTCCGAGTCCTTCAGCGGTCATAATGTTTGAACACTGCATAAGGAGTACAAATGGTTCATTAGATGCACGCTTTGAACTCCGATGAAAAACATTTTAAATCAACAAGGAACACATTAAAACTTCAGGACTTAAATTTACTTCCTTTCCGTCTGGGTTACAAACGAAATTCTTTGATTTTATCTTCTGCTTCAAGCTGTTAGAAGGTCTTACTTCACAGAAAATTACACAGTAACATTTCAACATGCTGTGGTGTTGACCTTGCACATAAATCAACTGACATTTTAACCCTAATGCCCTGGCACATCATCTGGGGTACAAGACTCAGTACTACAATATACAATGTTGTAGTCTGAGTCTGAAGGAGCTAGCGCTACAAATTACTTCTTGCAAGGGAACTTCCATTGTTACAAGTACAGAGAACAATAAGGTCATGTATTCATGGTGTCACAGCACTGTATTGTATTTTATAATTTCAAAGAATAATATGGTCATGTACTCATATACATGTACGCCACAGCACTGTATGCTACAATTTACTCCTAGGTAGTATTTTGTAGCTTTCAGTGAGGTTAGAGTTAAGGAGATATAATTCATTCCGTACCACCAATTCTGAAGATGTATGTATTGATATACTCCCCAACAATGCAGGTGTATGTTCCCTCATCCTCCGTGGTAATGTCATTGATGTTCAGCAATGTCGTTCCAGGCTGTGGCATCTCCACATTCATGTGTTGGGAACTGCCTGCAAGTTAAATTCACAACATATGAGATCACCACACAGGCAAAAAAGATCCAAATTCATTCAGTACTAAGTATTGGCACTATGCTGTTGAACCTCTGTATACCATTTCAGTGTCATGAAATTTAATTCGAAATTCAAACTGGGTGGTGTCCACATGAACAGGTGGGAATTTCTTTTTAAGTCGATAAATCCTAATCAATCAGTGTTGGTTATGATATGCTTACCCTCTCCGATAGGTGCGATGGTGAAGCCTCTTGGGTTGATCCACATGGGCGGGGGAAATACCCCATCTCCCTCCACAGCACACACAATCTGCACATCACCACTGGAAACTGGCACCAGGTCATCGATGGTTACCACGGTGATGTTGAAAGTGCCACCCACTGTGAACAAAAAAAAGCTTTTACTTCTTTATCCTGTGATTTCTTTTCATTAAATCATTTATATGGGCAAGCCTTCAGTTTGGTTTGGTCAATCCTGTGTAGTATGCTTGGGGTTGCGCTGCTGCGTGCTCAGCTCAGACATGACAAAAGGGTTTCACTTGTGACAAATAAAACATCAGAGGAAAACACCAGAGAAGTAGGGGTCCAGTAGCTTCAGATTTCTTGAGTTCTTCGGATTTACTTAGAATCACATCAACAATGATCCCTGTAGCTGCGGGGAGGAGGCAACCAGTGCTGCACCAGGCGGCTTGGCTAAGAGTTGACGACGATGTTACAAACCACTTCTTCTTCCTCCCCTTGCTAAAACTACTTTTTTTCCAAGTTGTCTTCACAAGCCAAAAATTTAAGTCTTTGTAGATATATCCCTCGGCTGCATGGATACAAGTTGTATTTTTAGATCCATTTGCATATGCCGCTGGCTACCTTTTGGTAATTAACATTAACAGTAAGTTGACGGGTGCCCTCTATTGGTCCAATTTGTAAACAATCAAGCAAATCATAATAGAACATTTTCCCATTTTCCCACACCTGTATACACTTTCCCTTGCCTCTCACTCAATTCAGAACACTCCGACATAAGCATTTTGAAGGAATGAGCCATTTCGGTAGTCCAACTGCCCAAGCCTCGAATGAAGCACATCGGAGGTCATTCGGAAAGAGCAATACCTGTATACCAGGTCTGTCCTATCAACACAGCCCTACACCAACCCGTATGTGAGTTTGTGCTCGAATGACCTTGCCTTTTCAAAATACCAGACTGGCTCGCTGTCTTTTAAGAAGTTCTCACTTGTAGAAAAAAAGTGAGGGCGAAGAAAACTTCCTGACATCACAACCTTTAATGATGATATTCGGCATGACCATGATGAGCTAATCTCACTCTCAAAACTTGTACACAACATGCACTACGAAACCTGAACCTAAATCTACTTCGTCTGACTAACCAAATATCTGGCAGAGTTCACCCAGGTAGCCCTCCTTGCAGAAGCACTGGTTGTTAACGCAGAGCCCATCATTGGCACAGGGCAGGTCACACTCTGTTCCGGGAACTGTGGAATAAAAGGGCACGGATGAGTTGTTAATTTGCTTAAAAAAAAAATAACAATATTTTGCAGGGCATTTACATATGACCCAGTTGTCCATGGTGAGGGAATAAAAGAACTACTGGATAAACTTTTAATACAAACTCAGCCAAAGTCAAAGATTAACAGATTTGGCATACATTACAAACTTTTAACATGGTCCCTAAAATCATGGGGTGGGGGGAATTACATTACTTTTTTTCTTAATGTTAAAAATCCTGTGTAAAAAATTGTTGGAATATTCAAGTAATTTTTTTCTTGCTTTAGGAAAATTGAATTTTTGCAGGGAATGCATTGAAACCAACTTTTGGCAGACAGTAGACAGAGGGTGGGATTCGACAAAACACCAAAAGGGCCTTAAACACATTTTGGAATCTATAAAATCTTCATTTAGAATCGAGATCAAAAGTTAACAGTTTATACGCTACCTTGGATCTCACAGGCCTCTCCCTCCAATCCGTAAGGGCACAGACATGAGCCCCGGATGCAAGCACTGCCGTACAAACAAGGACGCTCACACTGTGGCTCTACAGATACAATACAGGGGCACAGTAAGTAACTGGTGAGTTTGCTACAATGTGCTACCAATTTTTGCCTCAAACAGCCCATGTGAACTCACCGTGTCACCTCATGAAATGATTCTTACCACAGCACTCACAAGAGCTCAATACCTGGGTACAGATCATGCTATAGACCTCTAGCAGAATATAGCTATCTTGCTTTTCTACTGTTCAAACCAATGTAACCAAACTGAAGGCGTTTACAAAATGAGTGGCTCTGGCTTAGTCTTTGCTGGCTCCATCATTTGAGGAGACTGTGACCATGCCAACTAGAACCAGTGAAACCAAAGACTAAGCCAAAGTTATCCATTTTATAAACACCTTGAGGCTGGAAGGGTAAAAAAATCTGTTCCCTTTTAACAATATGTGAAGTTGTATTACGATTGTCAATGGATCTATCAATGATGAAGGTCTATTGTGTGTTCGAACCAGTGTTGTATCGGAGACCTTGGCGTCCAAGACCAAGACCGAGACCGAGGCGTACGAGACCGAGACCAAGACCGAGACCGAGACCTACTCCTTCAAGACCAAGACTTTGAGACCAAGATTTTTGCAGGTCGAGACAGTGACCACGACATCCGAGACCGAGATCAACCATAAACCAATATTTAGTCTTTCCCAAAAGGTAAATAGGGATAAACATATGGCAGTACAATTAAGTACAAAAGAAATAAAATGAAAACATTAGCATAACCTCACATGCACAAATAGGTCAAATATTTGTTAAAGAATGTCTCGGTTCTTTTATCAATGATACTGCTCTACTTTTACCATGGTCTGGTCATTTTCAACCCGAGTGTCCCAAATGATATGATGTGAACATTAAAACAAATATCCTTAGACTGTTTTTGTAAGCAAAGTACTGAAAAACAAATATCCAAAAAAGATGTACCGCAACAAAACTACTAAAATAACACGTACCACATACAAGACGGAATGAAAGCACTTTCACATGCGCACACACACAGACTGGTTCCTGTCCTGGCCTTACGTTCAGCAGGAGACTACGTAGGGAATAGGAACCAGTCTAGTGTGCGAATTCCATTACCCACAACCTCATCTCCATGGTGTCAAGCAGCATGGCTACTCTGGATTGGAAATAGTGTAACAACTTGGGACAAGGTTGCATCATGCTGCATTGACTAGTCTTCATTCCAGCATTGATTTCATTGTTTATTGCAAAAAGTCTGAACATTACTGTGTTGTATTCATATTAGTGGTTGAAGATTTGACTCGAGCGGAGGTAATTTTGCCTTTTGCAACCGTGTGCATGTGTGGTAGCTAGATGCGCATTCTGTTATGGTCTCGAGGGGAACACCTGAGACTATGGCATCTGAGACTGGTGCTTTCGAGACCGAGACCAGCAGTCCCAAGACCAAGACTTTGACAGGGCGAGACTGAGACCACAAAAAAAGGTCTTGAGATGGTCTCGAGACCTACAACACTGGTTCGAACATGCACATACCAAAGACGGTGATGTTGACGGTGGCTTCAATGGGGCCAGCAATGCAGCTGTAGATCCCCTCGTCCCTCTCCCTCAAGTTCGTGATGACCAATCGGACTGCAGTCCTGCCCAGAAATACAACGTGGATCCCATCTCCTCTCTCTGCAAAATGGCAAGGGGCGAGGTAGTTTGATACCGTCACAAATAATAACATGAGTTTCCAAATCGTCTGCAGCTTCGTAGAAGGGCATATTGGAGCAATGTGTTATAATGTGAATCGTTAAAGTTTGAGATTTTAGTTTTGAGTGTTTGGGTGTTCAGCATGTTGATTGTTGGGGTCGAGGGTGTTTAGGTATAGGTGTTGGGTGTTTGGGGTTTTGGAGTTTTTGTTCTTTTGCGTCCTTGGTGTTTTGCGTGTCTAGTTTCTGACTTATTGGGTGTCTTGATTGTTGGAGTTGGGCTCATGGGTATTGGGTGTTTGGGGTGTTAAGTTTTGCATGCTGGCTGCTTGAGGTGTTGTGTGTAGGGTGTTGGGTTTCAAGTGTTGTATTTCTGGGTGTTTGGGGGTGTTGAATTTTGATAGACAGGCTTATGTTGAAGATTTTGGCTTGCATTTAGGCTTGGATTCAGGCGTGCTCACCAGAGTTTCGAGATGTGACCACCCGGCCATCCGGTGCCACCCAGAAGGGTGAGCTGGTGTTACTTCTGCGAGTCATCTCACAGAGGAAAACCAGATTGCCCCCTACGACCGGCGTCTGATTGGGAGCTGGGGTAATGATTAGGCTGAATGACGGTGGAACTGGTCCAAAAGGAATGGCAAACGACAAAGTCAGCAATAGAAGTCAGTATAGCATAAGAGTACTACAAAGAAAATGACAGTGTTTAGCAAAACTGTTCGCTACAGAACAGAAAGCACACTGGGCGAAGATTACTGTAGCAAACTGTGAATGGTCTACAAGGTATCTGATCAGGGCTTTGGAGATCTTACAAAATGATCTGTCTCTTGTTGCATTCAGAAAATTAAGAGGTTAGGCGGATAGTTTTTTTTTCACATTTGCCTTTAGTCTGATGTTATGATGGTAATTATGGTTTGAAAAAGCAGTATAGGTTTGTGGGTACAAATAAGAATAATGTACGTCGACTTTAAAATTAGGTTCTTGGTCAGAACCAAAAAGTTTCTGTTTTTTCCCTTCGTTGGAGGTCCCTTGTGATTTTACTAGTTTGGTTATGTAACCAGGCACACAACTACTTTATTTTGGGCCTGAAGGGAAATGCATTGTGCCGGTAACATGATTAAGAATCAGAAATCACAAAGATACACACTGCTGCAAAATGGTGAGAATAGTGGAAGTTACCCAAGTTCTGCTTACCAAGGGATTGACATTGTTGGCCTTCATAGTCTGGCGGGCACTGACATTCCCCAAAGACACAGTAACCTCCATTGAGACACGGAAGAGGGCACGCAAGTTCAGGAACTAGACATTAAATACAGGACCGTGAAGAAAAATGGTGGCTAAGAAATTATGCAGATTGATTCAAAGATGTATCACAAGAGCAAAGTTTCATGGTTATACAGTCAAAATTGAGAATTCAGTTAAAAATGAAACAAGTGAATTTGTAAGCTGTCAAATTTCTTCATCCTATAATGCTCATGTAGTTGCTATACTTGCCACAAGGACAGATGTGCACTGTCAATAAAGGCTAAATTCCACTGAGCTTAAAACTAAGCTGTTGAAGCTTGAACGTGATCAGACCAGTTGGAGGTTCGAAACTCACTTGTAGCCAATTTCTTTTGATCATGACAAATAGAAAGTATAACTTTTTATCTATCGAGCCTTGACATACCCATCAAGCCATGCCCCTACAGACACTGATGCCCAACCAGGCTAATCAGTCTAAACTGAAATGAAAGATGCTGATTTTCTCCTTTGTTCTCACAGGTGGAAGTGTAACTCTGACTCAGACCCACAACGGTAATACCAATTGTGTCTCAAAATAGTTACTCACATTGTGCAGTTTTATTGCTATAGCTGTGCTGCTTTTCCTGGGCAAATGTTCGTAAAAGAGTTAAGACTGCCTAACTGTTAGCATACCAACGCATTATTCCAGCTCTCATATAGGTTAGCATCCTATTCTAAGGAACTAGCTTAATCATTCTGACATTACTTCTCAACAGTTACTCACATCGGACAGTGATGTTGACGTAAGTGTATTGCTTTTCAACAACACACACATACACGCCAGAGTCCTGTGGCTGGAGGTTGAAGATATTCAGCACCGTCTCAGTGGGGGATGTCTCCTGAACGAAGACACGATTGCTACCCCCTGGAAGCAGTAAAAAATAACATTTATGGGCTGATCTCTCAGTGGATGATATCACTCAAACAAGAAGGCCACTTGAAAGTGAGACAAACATCAATCTTTTCCATCATTAGAACCCGAATTCATGATTCTCATTGGTAGATCTACAGCAACAGTGCATACTAAAAAAAATCATGTGGCATGATCCGTATCACATTCCATGCATTGCATTGTGCATAGTGATCAATGGGGGAACAGAACTCCACTCTCCCATGCCAATTTTGTTTTTGACTTGGTAGGCATGTAAAGACACTCTTTATCAGGACAATGAATTGTATTTAACACTGCAGTAGACAGCATACATTTCTGGCTGACCTGTATCGGAAAAGGGGGTGCTGCACAAGAACGGCATGTTTCACATTCACGAAAGTGGTGTCAAAATGACCACATTTTCAAATCTTTTAAAGGCTGGGCACGTGAAAAAATGCACTGTGATGATATTGGAAAAAGCTGTTGAGGGGGCTTCCTCCCAGCTTTCTTTCAAGGTTAACCAAAGTGAGTTCTCTTTAGAGTTCGGGTTCATTTCCCAGTCCTTTTTTGAATTTCCTGTGAAATGTGACCAGGAATTCACAAGACTTGTATTAGGTTTTATACCTCCAGTTTTGCCGCCGATGTTTCTGCCATTGGCATTCAGCCAGATGGGGTTGCTAGGATACAGGCCGGTGACCTCACAGAGGAAGGTCAAATTAGAGCCCGTCACTGGGAAGTCGATTGTCTCTGGTGTAATGCTGATGATGTATCTCACATTACCTTTTGCAAAAAAAAAAGAAAACAACAAAGAAATCAATTTCCAAAAGTTGATTTCATCACTTAACTCTTGCTCTTCTACATCCTTCAAAATAACTTCAGAATTTACAAGCCAGAAAATGATCTTTGATAATAAAGAAAGTCTTACGAGTACAATGCAAGAAAACAACCAACAAATCTCCTTGACTTAAACTGCAACCTGACTACACAAATGACTCATGTTTTCCAACCAAAGGTAAGATAGTACAAAAAGGCTGATTGGTTAAACCTGGGCATCAGCACAGGGCTGTCTTGCATTATTAAATGTAGAATCTGGTCACATGGAACAAATGCTCATTATCAACTGCCCCAATCCATATATCATACCAAATTCAAATGTTTATAAAACAGAGCTGAAACTTCATCAATGCATGCACTGATTTTCTTCAGATGGCATGGCTGTCCACTTATCAGTCCTGAGTGCTTTACAAGGTTATGTTTTACTTACTGTTTTCACAGCTCAACCCAGTAAAACCGTAGGGACACTGGCATTTGCCTTGGATGCACACTCCGCCATTCAAGCAGGGTTGGCTGTAGCAGTCCGGGACTACAGGAGAGAATATTTTACAGATATAGCACAGTTTGATGGTAGAGTGTAGGTTGTCAACTTCCGATGTGAAGAGGAGCTGACATCTACTCCCATACCTTACACGTATTCATGATTGAGAGCCAAGATCACACTGGTCCATTCATCATCACATGCAAGTTCCAAAACAACAGTCCCAGGAACCACTTCCCCATGAACAGTTCAGTATCTCAATTCCACTCATGTCTCAACATGAGTGGAATTGAGATAGGAATGGAACTGAGACAGAAGTGGCACTGTGACCCACATGGAATCGAGACATGAATAGCTCTGAGACAAGAACGGAATTGAGACACAAGTGGAAATGAGACGTGAGTGAAATTGAGATATGAGTGAAATTGAGACACAAGTGGCATTGAGACATGAATAAATTGAGACACAGTGGAACAGAGGCATGAGTGGCATTGAGTCACGAGTGGAATTGAGTCACAAGTGGCATTGAGACACAACTGAATTGAGACACAGGTGGAAAAGAGACATGAGTGGAATTGAGTCACAAGTGGCATTGAGACACAAGTGAATTGAGACACAGTGGAACAGTGGCATGAGTGGAATTGAGTCACAAGTGGTATTGAGACACAGTAGAACAGAGGCATGAGTGGAATTGAAACACTAGTGCACTTGAGACACGAGAGGAATTGAGATAAACATTACCTAGGCTACACTACATGCTATGTTTTCCTTGCTCCTGAAATTTCAATGGCAATTAAATGTCTGAGGTTTTCTTAAACCAAATACAGCAAAGTACATTTCGGGCGGCTAGTCAAATTAAGATTTGCTTCAGAAGCTCCGTCAACTTTCAATACCTCAGGGAGCTGAAATCAACTATTAACCCTCCTTTGGTTTTACAGCACAAATGTGCGCAAGTGCCCAAGGTGACTCTCTTGCATGTTGGTGCAGTGCACAACACGACACAGCTGTGCTTCTTTGAGGTGTTTACCAAGTGACCCAAAGAGTGACTTCAGCATAGGAGGGTTAAGATGTCTTAAATCTTTATACTATCCTAAACTGAAAATAAGTGATATTTGTTTTGCTGAGTACACATATGACCATCTTTCACGTGTAACATGAGCAAACTTAAAGCAAGTGCTGCTCCCTAGACAATAGGTCTACAGAGAGTGTGCTTACTTATTGACTTTTTATAAGAAGAGTAATCTTTTCCTTAGAAGAGCAGTCTTTTCATTTTGATGCTTATTCATTTTGGCATCCTGATGAAAAAGGACATAACAGTGTGAAAAAAAATTTCAAATTAATTTTTAATTGTTCAACATTAATTTCAAGGCTTGTGACTCCAAAGTGGTCTGGCAAATTGTGGCTCATTTTGCATGGGATCACACATATAAATAGCTCAAGGACACCAAAAACTTACATTTCAGAATCACAGTGTGGGGTACTGACTGCTGGCCCACAATGCACCTGTAGGTGCCCTGATCCGAGGGATGCACTCCCAGGATTATGAGTTTGGACGCTGTGGGCGAATGCGGGTCAATGTAGATTCGTTGGTTGCTGTCACCTGGTTGAAAAAGATTTGAGGAAATTAGGAAATTTTAAATTAGTAAATAATCCTCCACTTGAACAAAGTTATACCTTATAGTTAAAATGGACTTAATAAATAAATGTGACCTGTTACAACAAAATGAGAGTGAAGTCACATCTCACTTTTTCCTACTTTAAGGGTTCAAAGTTATATTGAAGCGAAGGTCAATCATGATAGTTAATGCACTCTTTTTGGAGTGATTTTCGTACTACTGGCCAAAAATGAAGCACTCAACAGCAGGAAACTTTGCTTTGAATCAGTAAAAAAGCCAACAACAAGACCAGTGCAAAAGACTTGGAGTCTGATAAATTTCACACAAAGACAATGTAAAGACAAAAAAAAGGAAAAAAAATTATGGATTAAATTTTCAAATTGACCTGGCTGTTTTTGAGGGATGTTCTGGTTGTCAGGCCCAAACCAAATTGGGAAGGCCAGGATATTGCTGTTGATGACCTCACACATGACGGTCAAGTTGCTGGTGACCTCTGGGTATCCAGGGGGTATAGGCGTGATGACCACATCGTACTCCGGCGGGGTGCCCACTGCACACAAAAAAGGACAATGTGTTCAAGGACATCTAACATAACTGATTCAGTCGTGTTGATCCTCATAAAAGTCTGTTCTGTGCCAATGTGTCTTATGATTAGTGTGGTGTTAATTTCTCCCGGCTAACACCAAAAAATTCCTCATTCACCCTGGACGGCATGCAAGTCCAGCACCTGATTGGAAACTGCACATAGCAATCAACAGATACCTAAAAACAGAAGATTGGATGAACAATAAATTGCGCTATTAAAGACATTAATTGTGAATCTGGAAAGGTGGCCTCTTTAAGGCTAATGACTGCGCCCGATTGCAAGGCACTGCTTTTCACACAATTTTACGTCAACAGAAGCTCTGAGTATTTCATGGACATTTCCATGCTAATGCATGCTATTTCTGTGTTAAGCATAGTAATCATGAATCGTTCACCATGAAATATGCTTACCGCTAAGCACAATTTTGGTTAGCACAAAAATGTGCTTAGCAGTAAGCAGTGCCACAGAGTGGGGCCCTGGTGATGAAATGCACTGTGAATCATGTTTATTGACAAAATGTGACATTGTTCCCACCTGGGTATTCGCACATTTCTCCTGTGAAGTCTGGCTCACAGACGCACTTGTCATTGAGGCAGGTTCCTCCATTCTCGCACATACCATCACACTCTGCAGCAAATGAAAACAATTCACTATAAGACCAATCAAAAGGGAATCAAGCTACTAAATACGAACGGACAGTGATGAGGAAAAAAACTGATAAAAAAGCACCGGCTCTTCCACGACACTTTGAGGAATTTCTAAAATGAATCAACATTGTCATGATTAAGTACGACTTCAAAGAATGAACATGGTCAAAAAGAGAATTTGATAAGCTTTCAGATGGTACATATTACAGGTGTGTTGATGGTAACCTTTCATACATAAACTTCCAAAATATACAGAAACTGCGACATCAATGTTTTCAACATTTACCCACATCCCCACTTTACATAATATGGCCTCCACGACTTATTCCTGATTACGATGTACAAGGTCACAAATGTGGTAGCATTTTAATAAAAAAATGAGACTGTAGTGAGGGCAGAGCAACTCTGTAATTAGAAGGAAAAGTGCAACTGCTGATACTGAAGAGGCTCCGTCACAATGTGAATGCATGTCCATGCCAAGCTCAACTTGTTTTCATACACATTACCATGTGTTACAATACAAGCAAAATCTAAATACTTCTCTCCACGAAATTGAAAGTGACACAAGGGTGGGCGTTTATCCATCCTCAGAAAACCTTTTCATCAGGGTTAAGAGGGCGCTGTATTTGGCCTCTATTATTGTCCAAACAAGCTACTTAACATTATAAACGAGTACAACGTGAACTTACTCCAAGAAATGTGGAAAAGTGTGACATACAGTTGTACACATAGCAATGGAGCCGCTACTGTTCTACTTCAGATGACATCACTTAAGCTCATGAATATGGAAAGTCATTTGCAAACAAAGCAACAGGTTCATGCATCTCCCTTTTACTGCCTCTAAGGAGTTGGAAAGTGAGAGTAACGCTGCAAGACAGCTTCTATACATGTAGTCAGGTCATACAAATTGTATTTCATGTCTCCTTGTATGTTTTCACTGTAACTCACTTGACAGTGTGGGCGGCTGTTTCTTCAGGCTCTTGATGCAGCTAGGCTGGGTCTCCTCCAAGGGCAGTGTCCCGCACACCCCCAGGAACTGCTCGGCCTGGTCGGCCAGGTAAGTCAGCACCTCCCGCATGTAGGCCTTGCACTCGTGCTGGACAGCCTGGCAGATCTCTCGGCAGAGGCGGTCGGGGGGCTCGGGCCCGCCCTCACAGGGCTGGAAGAAGAGGTAGCAGAGGACGACCTGCAGGGGGAGGGGGCAGTCGCAGTGAATATAGTGCTCTTCAGGGCATTCTCAAATTAGTGTCAAATATTGATCCCCGGACCCACCTAGGAAGGTTGCCATGAAGATATACACTACTCAAAAAAACTTAGAACCATTTTACATTTTGTGTATACTTTTTATATGAGATATTTTGTCGCTGAAAATACCCCAATACAACTGTCCTGAATGACCTCAAACACACTTCAATCATTTTAACCATCTAGATAAACAAAATGAAAGAACTAGACCCTAATCATTGCTTGGAAAAAAATCCCAAGTTAAGAAAAAAGTGGCCCTTAACTTTTTGAGTAGTATATGTAAAGAGTATTTTAAGGGGATGCTGTAAAATTGGAGTTTAAAGTTGATCCATGTCAATCTGGGCAGATCAAAATGAAGATACTGTACATAAAGCCAGTGCTTTTAGGGCTACTGTAAACTTGGATTCCAAGGTTGATTTATAGACTTCTTTGTGGGGTGCCGATGAAAATAATTTACAATCATTGCTATTAGGGGCTTTGTAAACTTGGGAGTCTAACAGTTGATTCATGGACCCACCCATAAGGAGGTTTCAATGAAGATACTTTAAAAGTAGTGCTTTTAGGGGCATTGTGAATTTGGGAGTCTAAAGTTGACCCATGAAAACCAGGGGAGGTTGCGATAAAGTTACACTGCACATTGGCTGAGTGCACATCAGGTTTCTTCACCTTTCAGTACATTGGTTGCATTTTATTAAATTGTTTTTTTAACAAAGAAGACTGTGTAGATATCGGTGGTTCAAGGTAATACAGTAAGCAGAATGCCGCTAAGTTAAGGCATGGGCATCACTGGTATGTCTGAGGGGGACAGAGATTTCTTTTCCTCAGGAGAACACAAAACACTCAGCACATGAAAACATGTTACCTGTGAAAATGGGGTCAATTCCTTGGGTCAATTTGCAAGCAAATTTATTTCAATCAAATTAGCAATTTTCGTCTCTTTTCCTCCTTTTTTTATTCTCACACATTTTACTCCCCTGCCATTTTAAATACGGGTTGGGGACAAGCATCCTTCCCTTTCCAAAGTCATGGTTTCATGGTGGTACAGCGACTAACGAGTTGAATGGCTCACCTTGGGTGATTCGCCGCAGTCAGCCAGCTCCGCAGACATGGCCGAGGCAACCAGCTCGGCACCCGCTGCATCCTGGGCAAAGGAGGTAGGGAAGAGAGCTTGCTGGTAGGGCAGACCCCGACAGATGGAGCTGTTGAAGGGCACGCAGTTGCTGGTCTGGGAGGGTGGGATGGTCACGGTGATGCTTGGGGAAGTAGGGGCAGCTGCAAGATGAAAAATGCCAATTTCAGGGGTGAGATTGGAGGACAATAAAATGTCCATGAAATAATGACAAGTGGTACATTTTGGTGGTTGTACCACAAAGGCATGCATCATCCATAGACTTTGTATGCTGATACCACTGTTCGCGGTGCAGCAAATATCCATGATATGTCAGTTCATACAGCAACCAATGATTTGTTTGCTGGCATCCTTTACAAAGCCCAACTCTTTGTGTTCTACATGTACATCAATTTATCTGTAAAAAACCCTGATGATAAATTTGGGATTTTCTAGAACTTAACATGTCCACTACCATGCATAATTTCAAAAGGGCGTTCCAGTTTACCATGTGCTGTATGCATGTGCGCATATTTAATAGGTACCTTTCAAGCATCTGTTTCATAATGCCAGCAGGGTATTTGTTGTATTCTTCAGTGATGCCAGTGGATCAAATTACGTTACAATAGCCTTTTATTTCCTACGAGTATAGTTGTAGAGGCATAATTTGGTACACCTGTGAGTACTCTTATACTCATATACAATTCAACAAGCAATTTTAACAATTAACAGAAGAGTTTTAGTTTCCTCAGATTCAGTTTGGGATTTAATGAACAGTGAACAATTCTCACCATGCAAAGGTACTGTAACCAGTCCAAGGTTTTGAGTGCAGTGCCCAAGCGGGAACTACACCCTGGAATTCACCCACGTACAATGTCTTGGAGTGCGTCTCATTCTCACTGATGACAATTTCATTCACTACCCAATATTTGTGATCCCTACATAACCAGGACATAGAACCTACAAGAGGTGCGTTATAATGTGTGCGACTATTTGGTAGTTGGTACCTTGCTTAAGCTCCCCACATCTCAGCTGCCTGTAAATGTCAAGATCTCAGAGAGATGGTTTCCTAATTTCCTACTACATTGGCATTACATATAAAGAGGTCTAGGCCTACATGTTAATTTGTGGGTGACTTAAAATCCACACTGTCATGATGTGAAGGAGGGAAAAAAATTCTATTTGGGACAGTGTTTCAGTGAAACGGTTACAAAATTAGACCCAACAAGACCTCAAGTCTGAAATCATGTCACAAGCTGCAGCTGCTGCAGCTGAACTGCAGCAAGAACATTCCCTTCGCATTGTTTTTCACCCTGTTACTGCTACAAGTCTTGTAATCATCTTGACTGCAATCATTTACAAACAAACATATTAGACCGATCTTTTTGAAGCTTTTTTCAGTTGTATTTAAAAGACTGAAGTATAATTTTTTGTGATTTTCACCAAAGTCAGTGGAACAAAACACTCTAAAAGCCCAAGAATCAATTTCCATGCTTTTAAGGGAACAGCATCATGAACTCCTCTGAGCGGCTTTCAACTCTTAAATTATGACAGGAAGTAGCCTATGCTGATCTCTGTGCTGACCATTCCAAAAGAGGCCAAAGAAGTCAAGGCACTAGATTTATGATCAGGACCTTACTTGCTACCTCCGTAGCAAAAAGTGCATTTCCCAAAGAAGTCAAGGTACTAACAGGTCGTCGTGGCAGTTGCTTCAATCAGTATTGTCTCTCGCTCCTCAAAGGTCCCACAAGAGTAGACCCCAGAATCGCCTGGCCGAAAATCGACAATGACGAGCCTGGTCTCATTGACGGAGATGCGCTCTGCAAAGACATTGCTCAGACCAAGATCACCACGAATCACTGCAGAAAAACATGGGCTAAGAAAGTTATGCATGAGCTATGCTTCCCAACAGTGTTATAACAGGTACATGTAATAACCGAGTAGAAGTCTGACAATACAGGAGCTCAAACATAATGAAATCGCACCTTGTTTACATGAGCGCTTTCCTATAGCGGCTTGATGGATCATGTTGCACTTCACGGCCGTGGAAAAGTGCACATGTAAACAGAGCTTGACTTCATTATGTTAAAGATCTATTAGTATATCTGATCAGCACAAATCATTCTTTTTATTTGTCTAATCAAAAGACATGCTTAAATAAAACATGCTTAATTCCTGTATTCCATCACAACGAAAGTATGTTGACATGGCCAAGATCTCTTTCTTTCCTGATTATATGAGGGCAAAGCTCGTAGAAAAGGTTTTTTTTGAAAAGGTTCCTCAACTTCATTTACACGGAAACAGACAGAGCTCTTTTATACTAAACTTCATTCAAAGGAAAATCAAGCTGAATACTTGAATTTTTTTCTCAAATGTGCAAAAGTCCAGCAGCAGTTCCCGTAGCTACATTTGAGATTGTAACAAGCTAGCTGACCGTGCAAGTTCAGTGAGCAGTAGACTGAGGGTTCTATCTTCCTCTTCACGAAACTATTTGATGCATGCGCATTAAAGGTTTCCTACTTTGGCCATATAAAGTGAACATGAATTGTGTGGGAATTAATGAAGTAAGCTCCCTATAGACTGGGATTCTGCATGTGTATTTCAAACCAAATTGTTGTTTCATGCATATGGAGACAGGAAAGTGCTGTATCTTTTGGAAGTTTTATATGCAATACTAAAGTGCCTGTGTTAAAGATATTGCCGTAGTAGGTTTTTCCCTCAAATATATGAAATAGCTGGAATTCCATATCCACGAATGGCAGATCTAGGAAATAGGAAAAGTGACTTACACGACTGGGCGAGCTGAACAAATCGCTGGTTGGGGTTCCGCCAGAAAGGAGACTGTGTGCCAAAATGGTAGATGCATCGCCATGACAACTGCATGCCATAGCGTACAACCGACTGCTCAGGTATGATCTCGATGTATGGCACTTTTACCAGGGAATGAAAATGAGAGAAATGGTAGAAAATTTCAATGCCATCAGACCTTTGCACAAGAAGTGCGATCAAGTGCAGTTAACATGACACACACCAAATGTATGGACATTTTAAGCATGATTCACTATTGATTAATTTCATATATTCCGGAAACATCAGCTATTAAGTACAAGTCTTCTGAGATAGCACACTGCTTGATCGCCCAACCCTTGATCTCGTTGATCTATCCAGTCAATGTATAGAGACACGTCAACTTAACACCTTAACACCTCAACAACACTGTGCATTGGTGGACTCTTGAAAAGTTTAACATCAGTGAACCAGATGGGTACTCCAACTACACATGCCCCAAAATGAGGTTTGTCAGAGGCCATTCAGTAACAGCAATACATGCATGTGAGCAAGGCCTAATCGGTGAGGCTGTGTAACTCACACTTGCCAATCATATTCAAGCACATTATCTGTACTAAACTGTCAAAGACCACTGAGTCCAACAACAGTAGAGAGTGGACGCTACTCTCCCAAACCCTCCAATATCTTTGAAACCTACTGAAGGATTTTGAATTTCTAACGTGTACCTTCAGTTTCACAGTTAAGCCCATCGTAGCCTTGCAGACAAACACAAACACCATCCACGCACAGCCCACCATTCACGCATTCCGGTTGGCAACCTGTTAAGTGGCCAACAAAAGCATCATTCTGGCATTCCCAAAAAATATGAATTTTCCAAAGCAAAGGGGAAAAAAGCCAAAAGCAACATGGGCTGATACATGAAATACCCTATCCAGACATTCCTCAAGTAAAGAATGCTAAATGCATGGGTGGGATGGGGAAAAACAACAGAAAAACAGGTGAGCGGGTTGCAACAATGCAGTATTGTAGTCGAGACCACTTATGGCCCTCAAAAGACCACACAAGACCAACACAAGACTTTCAGTCTGAATGCAAGTCACAAACATCAAAAGCATTCCTCTGTCATTGTTCACCCGGTTACTTTTGAACGCTCTTGCGCATAATCTTGTGCGTGGTCATGTGTCTGGTCTTGTGATGGTCTCGACTACAACACTGCAACAATGGCAATAACATACTCTGACTTGTCAGGGCTTTTATATCTAAGACATGAGTTCCATGCCCATACACTATGACTGCTTGACTCGTGCAAAAAATGGACTGAAATCTGAGAGAATGAACTTCTCAAAATCAAGATTTTTAGTCAAAATTAAGACTGAGTCAAAATCCGGGAATGTGGATTAATGCAGAGAAATCATACCATGTAAAGGAAACAACTGATATGGTGTCTATTGTCTAACTGCCTTGAGCAGGGAGTGAAAAAAGAACCATGTCGGAAGGGAGTGTTCATTATTGCTGCTAGCAAAGCCACTGCAATTCACATATTTCATAACTGTTCGCAAACAAGTGAAGTGCAGTAACCACCCAGAGAGCCTCCGTTGCCAGGAAAACTGCACCCTCTCTTGGTTGCCCTCTAGGATGTCATATCACAAAGAGCATGCATGCTCAGAATTGTCAAAATGCAGCTGGGCGGATCTCTCCCTCATTGCACATGGTTCACTGCCCATGCAACTCAGACATTGTCCCTAAGATACTCACTGAGCACATCACACTGCTCGCCCTCATAGCCAAGGTAACATATGCACTCCCCTTCGATGCAATCGCCATTGATGCAAGGCAGAATACAAGCTGTATCAGAGGGAGGGAAATATCAGATTCCAAAGACATGTAATAACAACGCAACACTCTTTAACCCCTTTGCTCTGGGAGACGGCAAAAGCCGCGGCTTTGTGTGAGGATTAGTGCATACCACATGTACAGTCTATTCACCATGCAGCTGCTGGTTCAATGGGGCCTGCTGATGGACAAAGCCCTCCATTCAGGGCATACCACAGCCCAGCAGTCACGGTCAAAAGAATCCCCGCGCGAAGGGGTTAAAAGCCAACTGACGTAAATGCATCACGCGCATAGTTATGTGTGTAAACAGCATTAGAGCGAGAGCTATCCCGTGGAGCAACACGCACATGCACTTCATTCGTTTGAACGTGGTTCAACTTTGCTGACTGTTTGGATTAAGCTGCCATGTTATGACACCCCAAACCATCAACCCCAAGAGACACCAAGCTGAAGTATCAGTTTGGCTTCAAGCGAGGATATACCCCCCCCCGCATTTTATGCACAAATTGCGGTTTTAGACATTAATTTATTAAATATCTTTGGTGGGATGACACCACGCAGCATCTCTTTGGCGACTCTCTGCATCTTGGCATCTTGAGTGGCTTTGCCATACGTTATCATATTATTAGAACTGGGCTTTACTACATCCATAACAACTGTTTTGCTCACAATATAGCTGCCTCTTATTTCAAGGAATAGTCCCCAACGTGTCTCCTCATTTGATCTTTTACAAATGTATTCATATGTAGATTTCTTCCAAAATGGCTACTTCCGCAAAAAATGAGAACACGGTTCTTATGGTACGCACCCAGTTCGTCACACTGATCGCCAGCGAATCCAAGGGCACACTGACACAAGCCTTCCACGCAGGTCGCTCCATTCAAGCAAGGGAACAGACAGTCTAGATAAGTGAAGACAGAAAAACCAATAAACATGCAAAGGTTAAAATGCATACACAGCATTATTAAAACAAAATTGCCTTTTTTTTCACAGGTACATTTTAGCCCTTTATCAGGGACATCAGGGAAATTCTGTACAGCACTGAATAGCACGAAGGGTAAATTTCCCTTTACCATGTGTTGAATGTTTGTAGTGACGTCATGCCAACCACAAGAATGAACATGGTCTAGTTTAATAAGTACAATTTAGGAGACTGGCATGTGAAAATGCAATTTGAAAAATCAAACAACTTTCACTGAGATTTCTCAAAGCACGTTTTCGAAGCTGACTGGGCTGTATTGATAACCCTATGTGAACTGCACTTTCGCCAATGCAATGTCCATTTTCATCAGGATAAAAAAAAGAGAAAGACATCAAAACAAAGAGCTGAGCTTTATCCTTCTGTAAAAAAAATGAAAATGAATTACTGGAGAAGTGGCATGCGACAAATTTTCCCAGAGCAGGTCGCATGTTATGTTGACAAGCCATCTTCAACCCCTTCTGGCAGTTTGTATGGATAACTCATCAACACTTTTATCAAATGGCTTTTATTTTACTTCCCAAGGAATATTTGGAAGCACAGCATGCTGTAGTGGTCTGCAGTGGTACAGGCAGTCTTTGGTAGTACAGGGACAAACATTCCTATTTGAGGTATTGCAGACAGGGTAGGAGGGCACTATTTAGATGATATCTTTTGTGATTTAGTCTAAATTTATCCATTTCAAATAATACCATCATTCTTTCCCCTAAGCTTCAATGCAGCTATTAAATAGGTTGATGACAAATTCCCCTAATGCTCTTGTTTCTATCTTTTCTTTCGGGGGGGGGGGTCAGAATTCATGCCATACCTTCCTCCCTTTTCCCCACTTAGAGCTTACCAACTTCTTGGCACTGCTCTCCTGTGAACCCTTGCAAACACGAGCACGTCCCATTGTAGCACACACCGCCGTTCAAGCATTCTACTGTGCACTCTGACAAACGGCAACCACAAATAACATAAAAGTATTTACTGGCAGGAGCATATCGACGGTTATCCGCCAGTCGTATCTTCTGATATGATGTCGCAAAATGCTTCAAACTTTGAGGAATGGCTACAGAGCGTGCAATTACACTCGGACATCAGACATAATCTGACAGCTCAGGGTACTTGTCTGATCAGAAGCAGATGTGGTTAGGAGTCATCTCAAAATTTGTGCCGACAAGGTGCGGACACTGTTGTGGGTCGAGTTGCAGGATTCTTAATCATCTTGTCCACAAGCATCCCGCAATGAAGCAAATAATTTATTTACATTATGTCCCTCTTCTGGGGTTTTGAGCAAGGCTGGGCACACAAGAACACACCGTGTGTCTAAAACTGGCGGTAAACACTGCAGCAGCACGAGTTATGGGGCCACCTGATGTGTGCGCGGAGGCCAAAAATAGACAGCCACTAACTCATCCTGGACAAATCCAGGGCTTCTTGTGGGTGAAGTCAATGTTGCCGTCTGCAACTTGTCCCTGACATGTTTTGAGATGACGGTCCCTTAGACAAAACGACCAAAGGGAATACCCAGGTTCCCAAAGTGTAATCTTTACTGATGTTAAACTATGAGGTGTGATGTCATGTGACTTACATGCTTGATCACAATCTGATAATGGCAGAACTAAAGGGATCATGCAAGCATGTTTTGTCCAACCACACTTGAAGCTTGAATTCGCACATTTCATCTACAATCTTGACAGTCATAAGATGACCCCAAGTCAATTGATCCAACAGCTTCCCCCCTTGTCAGAAAGTGAAGGGTTATAAACCACCCTTCAACCCCCCCCCAAGAATTTATGCGCATGGTAAAATACTTCTCTTTTTAAACAACACTCTGTTGAATTTTTGTATTACAAAATTAGCATTTGAGGGCAATATTTTTACCATGTAAGTTGCACTGTTCCCCAGTGAAGCCGGGATCACAGAGGCACACTCCTTCAATGCAGTCACCATTGATGCATGGTACGATACAAGCTGTGAAAAGATTGAAGTCGCAATAGTACAATGGGTTCTGTCCACAAGTGCACCTTGCTAATAACAAAGGGAGAGGCCTGCCTGACGTTTGTCTGAAAAACATCTACCTTGTCAGGTAATCACAAAACAGTGCAAGGAAAAAAACAGCTCACTGAACAAGAATCTCTTGTTCCAATGTTATGTTTTGTTATGTGGCCAGAACAATATTTTCCTTTATGATTGTCCACAAATTAAGTAGTGAACAGTGGTTTTTGTATTTTTGAGAGTGAGTGCCTAGGCAATATTTACACTACAGGTGGTGCAGATAGAGTACATATCCATGTTTTATATTTTGCCTTTAAATGAAACTCAATAGCAAAGACAGACAATTGTCTAAGCAAATGTTCAGGAAATGTGACACATTTAACACAAACCACTATTTATTTGAATGCGACATCTCAGCTTCAACTTTCTGAGAGTGAAGTACAATCATGATAATGAGAGGTTGTAGGATACAAGTAAAAAATCTTCGCGATCTCAGTACTTCAAGCAGATCTGAGTACAATTTGCAGGCAATTCCCTTCACCGGATACAGACCTCTAAACTCGCAGTAGAAGCCTACGTATCCGAGGTCACAGTGGCAGACGCCATCTAAGCAGCTTCCACCATTCTGGCAAGGTGGATTGCAGATTCCATCTACACAGGGCAAACAAGACAGAGTCAACATGCTGCAAACAACCCACGTCACTTTAAGTGTTTGGTTCTGTTCCTTTTTTATGTCCTTCAGCAAAACCTGACAGTTCCTGCTCTCAAATTTTTACATCTTTTTGCCCTGAAGCTCTCAACCTTCCAACCCAGCATCTACCTCTCGATGTGCAAAACCTACAACCAAATCAGCTTAAGCTTTACATGCCTCTGGATGTGAACCTAACAACCTTGCCGTCAGCCTCATATCACTGGGACTAAACCTCACATCCTTACGATAGGACATTCGGCCTGTTACAATTATCTTAAACCTCAAATCCCTAGGGTATGAGTTTGATATACACTCCTAGCATGATGGAGTTGATGTCCTCGCCACAAGACTTGCATTCGTAGGATGTAAATCAGCGGTCCAAAGCATACATGCCTTTAACCCTCTGATATAAATTCAAGTCCCTTGGATGGAAGCCTCATCCCCCCCGCTACCCTAAACTCCTGCCATGCAAAATTTCACAAAGCATACAAATTTTTGGTGAACAGACACGTACAGAGCCCCCTTCACAATGTCAGCAGGGTTCCACCAAAACCTGAAAACCAAATTCATGATTTTTCCACGATCTTCCAAGATAACACTGATGATGACAATCCAAATAACATTAAATGTCACTTTGCAGAGAAAAGTTGTTTGGTATTATGAACAGGAAGACTGCCACAGCCATTACCGCAGACTGACAAGGATAATGGATATATCCTATAAATCTTTTTATTATGCTTTCATGTCAAACAAAGCCCATCAAAAGCAACGGCATGATCTTGATTTCCATGACTTTGCCATGACTTGTTTCCTCTAATAAAAATAGGATTCCAGGAGACTCCATTTTTCCTTGTTTTCCACGACTTTCCCTTTACTTTCCAGGACAATTATTTTTTTTAAGGATTTTTCATGAATTTCCATGATCTTGGGAACCCTGTGTTAGGTAGCAAATGGGATGCAAGTCGAATGTCACCTAGAGAGACTGAGGGGGTGTGAGGTTCCTGTTTCAAGAAGTTCTGTCTCTCATGCTCAAGCCCCTGATCTTTATCATCAGGGTGGATTCCACATACCTTCTCTTTCACACTGTGCCCCTGAAAAGCCAGGCGGGCAGCCGCACTCTCCCTGCTCGCAGGTTCCTCCGTTCAGACAGCCACACGGGTCATTAGTGAGCGCTCGGAAATCTGCATAACATCACAGTGAAAAAATAACGTTCAAAGAAAAAACTCATTGTGCTTTATGGTCAGTAGTAGCTTCCTTGATCAATGTTCATAAGGGACATGTTGGTTGCTAGGGAAGTTTAAGGTGAGTCTTCCGAGCCTAAGTCTGTAATTAGATTCAACTTTTACAAAGCCTGTTTTCTCAGTTAAGTTGAGTGCCATAGAACCAATAAATAATGTACACTCTGGCACCCTCAGAAAGTCGGCACCTCGGAACCCCAAAATTAGTGATGACTTATGCAGAAGCCAACTTCCACTGTAAGTCATCATTTTGCTGACTATTATGAAATGATGATCTGTGCATACATATATGGAAATGTACATGTGTTCGATTCGGTTGCAACTATGCAATGGGTTGAGCTCTGCCACATATTACATGAAAGCTTACACTGTGGGCTTTCAATGCAGATAACCTTTTTTGGCAACATAATATACCTTTGGCTTAGAGCAGGTCAGAATAAAGCAAGTGTTCTGTGACCCAAACAATGCTACCCCTACCGATTTCGCACCAGTCTCCTCTGAAGCCATTCAGGCAGAGGCACACCCCCTCATCACAGGTGCCATTGTTGGCACAGGCATAGCGGCAGTCTTTGTCTGTATACACAAACACAACATGTACGTAAATAAGGTAAAAGATGACACGATTACTGCAATCACTTGTCTACTATACCCAAAAGACATTTCCAATGGACAATCTCCAAGGAGAAACTAAGAACAGAAGTGGACAAACATACACACCAAAGTTTCAAATTAAGAGTATAACGACACCCTTACCCTACTGTGTTTTTCGGAACATTATCCCACCTGTAAATTTTGATGGTTTTTTTACATTTTAAAACCTGATCATAAAACCAGGCACATTTACAACTGCATCAATAACCGAGTTTGAATAAGCATCCCAAATATTTTCTTTGAAGGTGGGAAAACACCTCTGACAAATTGCCTTTCTGAAGGACACAAGCATCATGGACATTGCAGTAACAGAACAGAGATGTGAAGTCAGGGCTCTCCATGAAATATTCAAACTTCAACTCTCTTCGATGTTTCCAGAAGACAGCACATCTAATGTCTGACAACTTGGGCCCATTGCTTCTTTTCAGAATCTTGCTCACTGACAAAACAGATTCACGTTTCACAGCAAGCGTTTATCTCAATGCTAAATCCATGCAAAACCTTCAAATAACATTTGATCAGACTTAAGCTCACCAGCTCACCCAGGCCCTACCAATCTTGGAACATAAGGCATCCTCGAAGATTACAAAAGATAGCCTACTTACTCAGCATTTCTGAAGGGGGTGTTTCGCAGCGATCGCCGGTGTAGCCTGGATAGCACTGACACCTACCGTTCACGCAGGCGCCTTCGTTCAGACAAGGAGGTGCACATTCAACACCTAGATGGAAAGCAACGTGCAGAGATCAAACTGGACTCAGCCATCGTGTCTCAATGAAACAATCGCTGTAAGAGAAGAAAGGGTCCCCCCAAAAATGTTCGGTATTCAAACAAGTGGTGGCCTGCCTCATGAATGTGTCTCAGTGAGGGTTTTGTGGTCAACTATTCCACCTTTCACATCAAGAAAAAAGAAAGTAAAAACCAGCAATCTGTTCATTTCCTGTGAACGCATAATCTTCTGGCAGATTTCTCCTTTTAGGTTGCTTCTAGTCAAAGTGAGAAGTGAAATCAAGCTTATATCGAGTTGTTGAAAAAAAACAAGGCATGCGGGATGCAATTCAACAGAATGGGAACCACAATGGTATCAAACCCTGCAATGCGAGACATATCGACTGGCGCATTGTCAATAACAATCAAAGCTGGTGAACTACTTCACAAAGATTTGTTTATGTTGTCACATCATTCTGTACCAAGGTGATACCATGGTAACCAGAATTTGACAATAAATATATCATGCCTCGGTAATGGTCAGGTATCCATTTCCAATATGACCCCCCAAAAAGCACAGCACAGACTCACTCAGATAGTACGTGACTGTGCGAGTGCCAGTGGAGCAGTTGTAGCTGCCAGTGTACACCGGCTGAAAGTTGGTGATGGTGAGGAGGGACGCCGACGGGGAGAGTTGCCTGACTTGAATATCCCCAACAGCTGGACTGATGACCCCTGAATAGAGAAAGACCACTTGTCAGTAGTGGCAGAGCTACAGGGCTGAGTTAAGAATTTTCTGTTAAACAGTCACTAAGAAAGTATTTTTAAAACAAAAACTTTGCTTAAAAAACTGTTTACAAAAAAACACAACTGAATGACTTTCTGGTGCTACTTCAAAATTTATGCAGGATTTTATGAATTGACAGCTACTGTACACTTCTCCATCCACCTCATGTCTGCTTTCTTCCTGCTGGCAACCTAAAGTGGTCAGTGGGGCACATGACACCTTGCAAGACTATCACAAGAGCATCAAATTCATCAGTCTCAATTTGAATCATTACTTATCAAAATGAAATGCAAAGCATAGCTTTTTAATTATTCACCCGGTTACATGTACATAATCTTGTGATGGTCTCGACTACAATGCTGATACTGAGGCATCCAAAGTAATGCATCAGAGAAGGTTATTGTGAAAATGTTTCTGACTCATGACTTGCGTCTGGTCAAAGTTTCAGAAGAGAGAAGTGTTTTCAGCAAATACATGTGCATATAGATCTCCAGGCTCTATTAAGCAGATACACAAGTCAGAACAACAAGGTGCGAGAATTTTTGCTGGCAGCAGCTCACCGTCTACTGGAATGCCGGGCAAAAGCTGTGGACTGACTGGGTCCGGAACCTCCCACTGCGCCAAAAGGGGTGTCCCCCTCACCGCTTCAGCAGCTGTGGGGGACTCAAAGACCTCACAGATGATAGAGAGGGTGGTACCAAGAGTAGGTCGCTGGGTGGAGGGGAAACTGAGACGTATGATGAATTCATCGCTAACTGCAAATATAATGATAATTTTAAACTACATTATTAAGTATTTTAACAAGCATTCACAGATACTCTCAGACAGTCTCCCTATTCAACAACACGCAACCGTATATTAACATTTTATAATGCCTATTGAGAAGTTATAATGCCCTGGCACCTAGATACAAGAGAGTTTAATTGATTCCGATTGGTCAAGAGTCTGTGTGCATGCAGCTTGCGACACATGCACCAAATGGACAATTTGCACAAGGAATATTCCATAAAATGGATGCGGTGTTCGGGAAAATGAAAGTAAAATTCTAGAACAAAATCACTGGAAGTCCATCATACATTGACTTCTTTTGACTCTTTGACTAAGAAGGTATTTATGAATGGGAATAAATACATAAAGGCCTATGTGGTCTTAGCCGGTCTTAATCTAACATTTAAGACCGGCTCAGGAGGCTGAAGGCTGATAATGCTCTCGCCTGCAGCTGGGGCATTAGTTACATTCATTCTCCTGAGCGAGCTTAAGACTGGCCAAGCACATATTTATTCCCTTATTTCTATATGCTCTCCATGCTCTTAACATGTTTAAAATTGGTGACGGTTCCCAAGCAAGCTGCCAATAGCTACGACAGGCCAGAAAAGGAGAAACAATACCTCCTACATTTTTGGGTGTGAAGTGGACAGGTATTGGCACATACTGAAATCACGATGGCTGAGCTGCAAGTACTCTTTCAGATATGATCAACTAGAGGATATTTCAACATTCTTGTGCTCCCATGGTCTTATTGATGTGCTCCCAGTTTACATATAGTATTGAGACTTGTAAATGAAGAGTTTATTTCCAAAATGTGACAAATGCCTTTTTTGGTATCTTTCAGAATCCCACTCTCTATCAGTTGCCTGCAATCAGTTTCCACATCTTTATGACAGCTGAACACAACTTAAATGAGTCAAAATAGTGGAACAGAAGTTTAGGGACACATAGTACACTGCTTCAGCTCTTTAGTATTTCATAATTTTGGAAACATTGCACGTTTTTCAAATGAATATATCTCATTTTGGAAATAAACCCTTCAATTCAAATAGCACTGAACGCACAGTTAAAAGTATAGCAGTATTTTAGGCTTTCTCTGGGATACTTTTTCACATCTCAGTGCTATGTCAGAGAGAAAAACTGGTTGCCATAGTTACCTGCTATCTGGCAGAAGTTACCGGCGTACCCCTCTTGGCACACGCAGTTGCCGTTGTCACAGTAACCTCCATTCAGACATCTGATGGGGCAATAGCTCACTGGAGGAAGTGGTTCAAGTATGAGAGACAAAAATATGGAAAGTTATGGGCTATTACGACTTATCATGTTTCAAACATACCAGCAGCAGATTCAGTGGGGTATACTTGGCACAAAACAACACCCTTTAAAAAATTATTTGACATTTATTCCTTTGCCTTGTTTTTGTTTTGTTCCTTTTTTCCTCAACTGGTTGTATCAGAAGTGGGTGGCACTCCGCAGATCCGCCTCCAATTTTTTTAGGGACACCTTTTATGCTGTTTTATGTTTTTAGCTCTCAACTTGATTTAGGTAAGAGTGGTACACAAGACGTTTGCCCCCCCTCCCCATTTTAAAATTCATTTACTTTCAAGGAGCTGATGCCCCCCTAAAGACAGTGATTTCCCACCCCTCATGCAACTCACTAAAATGGTAAAATCCTAGCTACACTACTGGAAAACAACCTCATGTAAGAAACTAGTCTCATACCATACTCTTTACATGATACTTGGGCTAATAGACTGTTCTTTGGTTCAGAAATATTTCCCATGCCGGGGAATGTGGCATGAAGCCTGTTGCACTAGGGGGGGTCTACAGAACTGTGACGATGGCGCGCGACTTACCACGGGTGAGATTGAAAACGAAGCAGTGTAATATCTAGGGTACAGGTTGTAGGGGGAGGTAGACTTAGGCACACCTCGTTAACTTGAAGGGGCACATTGGGACCTGAACTTCCTTGCTCTCATAGAGTGAAAGGTACCACACTGACTGAGGCAGAGTATCCTCAGATTTTTTTTAAATCTAATTTCTGAGAGGGGCACCGGCCTCCAGCAGAGGGCCTTCTGAACCAATGTTCCCCCCCCCCATTGCATGACTGGGATGAAGAAAAGTTCATGCAACATTCAGAAGGCACTGATAGGACACAGGGATTTTGAAGGAACTTTAATTAAAAACAAGTAAGAAGTTCTGTCTTGAACGGCTATGACTATGTGTTTTAGTGCAAAGTGAAAGAAGTTGTAAAAACCTAACAAGGGAAACCTGTGAAAATCCAAGCGTTGTGAGCTCTAAGTCCTGAAAAGTGGAAATATCAGTAGGAGTAGCAAGTTAATGTGATTGTACCTCTAAAACACATCATGTCAAAATTTTTTGTCTAGAGAAATTGGGAGAAATGACAAGCCTGCTTACATCTGGTCTCACAGAAGTCTCCCGTGTATTCGGCAGGGCACATGCACATGTCGCCATGACAGGTACCACCGTTGAGGCAGCCCGGCACGCACTGAGAGGCTGTAAATATCAGAGATACCAGATTTACCCACAGAAATCACATGTATGTGGTGTTGCAGTCGGGACCATCACGCGACCACATTCGACCATTTGTAAGACCAACCAGCCTTTTACTGCAGTTCCTTTGAATAACTTCAGCCGTGCCTGAAGTCAGACTTTGAAGTCAGGTGTCGGTCTTGCAATGACCTTATATGGTCTTGTAACTGAATTAAGGAAGTGCTGTAGTCTACATCGTGCACAAGGCTATTCACAAGACCAGTCATGAGTAACACACAAGGTTTCTGCACTAGGTTTCTAAAGTGTGACACTTTTGTGTCCCTGCTAACCCTGACCTATGTAATTTGACAAGAAAATATTATCAAAACTGACATTTCAGGTAATTTCCGAAACTTGATCACCTTTGGAAATTTAAGCCGTGTTATAAACTAAATTGTATGTTACATGTGACACAGACATGAAAAAACAGGGATCCAATTACAATCGCCACACTGGGTGAAGACAAAGGACTTTTTAGTGCCAGTTCATCTGAATAGCTTTACGTTAGAATTTAGCAACAACTGGGGGTCTTTTACTGGTCTCGTTATGGTTTCCAAGAGGCCTCAACTACAACACTAGATGACAAGACATGTCACAATGAGGCCCAGTGATTACAGTGGAACTCATAATTAACAGCACCACTTATTATGTTGAGAAAGGCATTAACAGATTGAATTGATTAAATGAAGTTAACTTTTCAATACAGTTAACCCCTAAAGGAAGTCAAGTTGTTTTCATTCATTGAACAGGGGTATAAAGTTGAACAAAACTGTAAATCTTTAGGCACTGACGTTTGCACCCACCTTGAACCAAGAGAGATAGTGTCAGGGTAAGCCCACTGGGCACAGAACAGCGGAATTGATCTGAGTCAAACACCCTCAGATCACGGCCAATGAACAGTGTGGTATTGGGTCTAATTATCTGCTGTGAAAAGCGGCCTTGAGCTGCCAAGAAAGGATAAAAACATCACTAAAATCTGAATTTAAGTCAGAATACCAACAGTTAGTAAACTATCTGACGTATTGCACTGTGAATGATAAATCTCTTTGCATATGGTGTTTGGATCAATAGTTAACTGAGAAAGCCTATCTGGTAGCACCATGAAAAGATCACAAAATGGAGGTTCTAAGAGTATTAAATGCCTACATGTTTCTTTATTACTTTGCATAATATAGCTTTACTTCATCCCTTTGTGAATACATCAAGTAACTACAATAGAGTTTAAGATTTCTGACTTGACAATGCGAACCAAATTAACGCTCAAGAAAAATTTCAAACTGGTTTCTGAGGATGATGTAATATGTGGACAAAGTCTGAAACTTAAACAACTTAGTAAAGGTAAATTGGCATGTTGAGGGATTTTTAAGGGGAAAAGAGTTGAATGGTGAAAGTCCCTTCAAGTCCACCACAGTCCACTGTAAGCCAAAGTAGTTGCAAATGATATAAAAATATATTCAACTGAACTGTGACAAGAGCATTCCTTGGCCACTATACACCTAGTTACTGTGACTGGTCTATGCAAAGGGGCGGGTGACTGGACTTGCATAAGGACTCGCAACGGATGTAGGCCGCGACACTTTGTTCATCCTCACCATTCTCAACAAACTCGACCTGGCCCCCGACGCTCCTGGAGTAGTACCACAGCGGGGTGCCCTCCACCAGGGTGGAGTTGGTCTCACAAACATAGTAGACAGTGGTTCCCTCCTTGTTATTGCCGCCAGTTTGGTAGATGCGCATCGGCCGGATCAATGGCACGACAGCTAGTAGCAAAAGGAATCAACATTAAAACCCCCTGACATATACCCAGCAAGAAATGAGACTGAGGGGTACCCCCCCAACATGTCCAATCCCTATACACATTCCAGACTATTGTTACTTAACACATCCCCCCCAAGATGTCTGAAAGGAATTCCCCCGATTCCAGCGAGACAATGACCAACACAAAGTGGGGGGGTTCTCTCCGTCTCATACCTTGCTGCATATGCCCTGCCATGCGAATAATGAGATCAGCAACACAAGCAATGATCATATGAAGGCAACCAATGTCAGATCAAAAACTATAGAAAAGAAGACTAGTAGGCCAGTTAAAGAACATTCAGGATTCTGTATCACTGTTTCTAACGAATGTGCATGTACCCTCAGCTAGCCAATCTCATGTATGCAAAACTAATTCCTAATATTTATAACTGCTGAAAGGAATCAAAGAAACCTTTTGGTTTTAATTAATGTGTACTAGCTTCTTCCTTTTACCCACGAGGAGCATATCAGACTGCCATATCTATACAGCATAATTTGCACCTGTGCCGAGCTTTTATTTTTCTACACTAATGTTTGATTGGCTAAGCTGATGTCCTAACCTTACAATACTCTTGAGCATGGGAAAAGGGAGTGTTTTGAAGCTTCAAAACCTGTCTCCATTGCTGTGCACAATGCTTCCCATGGGCCAAGCTCAACAGTGCAAAAGGCACACAGTGTGGGTGCGGCTCTTACACCGATAAACACATTTGGCAAGTGAATGACACCCTGGTACCTAATGGGCCTTGGTCCAAAGTTATGCCTACAAGCTGACAAGTCAGACAAATGGCCTACAAATACGTATCATTGGATATTTAGCCCTCAAAGAGATAGTGGTGAGAAATCCCCCATCACAACTTTTTCTCCAATACATGTCGCAATACATTTTTTTCCTCTGGCTGAGTCTTCAGTAATGTCATATGGTCATTATGACACTAGTTTCACACAGTTCTCACAACCAACTGCCTATATTTCTGGGGCTGGTCAGCCAAAATTATACATTCCCACGGGGGGACTTGGGGGCATGTGCCCCCACAAATTACTGGTGTCCCCTCCAGGTCCCCCCCCACTGAAAAAAAAACACGGATGAATGGATCCTGAACAAGGCTAGCAAAATCTTGCCCTAAAAAAAACCACACCAGTGAAAGCTGGTGCTCCCCATAAGATGCTGGTTCCCCCTTGTGTCAAGTGAGCCAGCATGCGTAAGGCAGTGAAATTCAAATGACTGCAACGAAAACATAGTTTTGACCGGACTGACATATCACAGATGTACTCATGTGGAATGTCTGTATAAGCCTGTCAAGTTTCAATTAGATTGAGTTTGAAGCAACAGATTTTTAGAAGGGGCCCTGAATCCCAGCTCCGCCCCAAAAACACTTTATGCGATGGTCCCACAACACACATAGCACAGCTCCATTTAGGATTAAATAGCAGAGCCCTGCACTGCAAGTCATTCAGAGAACAACCCTAACAGACCCTTTCAAGTTAAATTTTGCCTGTGTTCAGACAAGTAATTCGGTTCTTGTCTTACATTCCATCCAATGAGAAAAGAATTCTCGTCAACATACCCATATAAACATTATTTACTTTATAGTAAAATACATTATCATTTGCACAGACGACAAAAGTAAGAACTAAAATCAGGCCCCAATTAGGGATACCCAAGACAAAATCAAACTTCTGGTTTAAAAGCTACTTTAAAACATGTACACCAATATTTAAAGGGGAAAAGTTTTAAAAAATGGCAGGTACTCTGTACAAGTGAATACTTACAGCTGTGCTGACAAAAGTCTCCAAAGTAGCCTATAGTACAGTTACACACTGAGTTTTGGCAGACTCCGCCATTCAAACACTGTGGAATGCAGCCATCTGCTATATAAAACATCGGACAGATAAACAAAAAATACTTATGCTGTATAATACACTAAACACTGAAGTTTTAATTTCATAATTAATAATAAGAACATTAATAATTTTACATGTTTAATTTTAAAGTCTTCATTTTTTAAGTAAAAGACTTAATTCAACAGTTCAGGTGTTACTTTTAACTCGACCTGATTCCTTTCAACTTGACTTAGCACTGAATTCACAGTTTAAATACCAGATTTAACATTTTACTAAATATGACAATTAACAAGGTCTTATTATGTTTTATTAATCATGTGGCTAAACCTGTAATTCACATGTAGGTTTGTAATTTTTAAGTATAATTTTAATTGTAGTATTTATATAACTGTTATTGTGTAATCACATTATTTTTGCAATTCTGATATGTAAGGCGCTATTAAATATTTTTAATAGAAATGGCACTGAAGAAATGAAATAAATGATACATGTTAAATGTCGAATTAAACATTAAGATGCCGGATTCAACACTTTCAAAGCGAAGTTTCCGAGACCACACACATGGTGGAGTGGAATACACTGCTGCAGTTTCTAATGTGTACCAACATAGCAACTTGAATAACTCCAAGATATCTGCAGAACACAGCATCAGTTTCATCGCTGAAGTGCAATTAATTGCCATGCAAAGTCCCTTTTCTATCTGAGCCCAACATCAATGAAATGTGTCTATTTCAATTTAATATAAAAGCCTTTTCTCAACTGATAAAAACTTTCATTTCTTCTTCTCTCATGTTTCTTGACACATTGGATAAGTAAAGTAATGCATTTACACATAGGTTCCTGCAGGTTGAATCAGTTCCACTGATTAATTTGACACTAAAGCCAGCTGCCACAGTGATTCAGCTTGAAAATTTCTCATATTCCATTCTAAAGCATGTGGGTATATCCTAAACTTCCCAGGACAAATAAAAGTGAAAGACATTTCACTTTTTAAACACTGCAGTATGCTACTGGACACCACCACAGAAGTGAAACCATGAGAAATTGTGATCTTTGGAAGGAAGATTCCATCACACCAATTTCCTGGCTTGAGGTAATATTCATAACAAGTGACTTATTTGTCTTTGGAGGTCATGTGGTAATTCACAAGTGATAAAGTCAGTGATCTAGTTGAGAGTGTTGCTAGGCAGTGTACAAAATGGGAAATTCTACCTTAGACTATGAAGGGTGGAGTCAGGAAGAGATCCAGGCCCAACGAGACCTTTATCACTATGAGAAGCTTGACGCAGCCATCTGGGCTGACGTCAAGATGTATGTGGCACCACTTGGCCTCCTAATGAATGGAATCTTCCTGTTTGTGGCCATCCGCGTGAAGTCAATGCACACCACTGTCAACATCTACCTGGGAAATTTGGCTGCAGCCGACAGTTTGGTCCTTACGTTGGGTCTTGCACTGCTGGTACGTGAAGATCTCAATCTGTCTGTTATGAAAGCAATCAATTTCATCTGCCTCATTGCATCCTACTGTTTCATCACTACTTTGGCATTTGAGAGGTACTTTGCTGTCTGCAAACCCCTGTATTTCCGTGCAACTTCCAGCAAGGCTCGCACCGTGAAGGTGTCTGTGGCGTTGTGGATGATAGCTGCAGCTGGAGGAACAGCCTGGTATTTCAGCCCGAAATTTGCAAATGCGACGCAAACCAGTGCTAACGTCAACAACCTTCTCCTGGTTGTGTTGTATTTGACTTTACTGTCCATAAATGCCACATTGTACACCTCCATCATAAAGAAACTCCGTCGACAACAACGTCTTATTTCAAGCACAGCCAGGCAAAGAGCAGGTCGAGTTGCTCTAATGCTCTTGTTTAACACTGCAGTGTTCTTCTCTTTCAATGCAACCTCCATAGCGGAGGGTATCTATATAGTGGTCATCAATTTCTCTAACATGCCAAAGATGCAGATCATAAAGGCATTGGAATCGTGGACGGATGTGCATCTTGCAGCATCCATACTGCAACTGATCAACAGCTCCATTAACCCCCTGGTTTATAGCTGGACTAACAAAAGTTACAGGGCAGCTTTCGTAAAGGCTTTCCCATGTTTCAACCTTCTGAGCAAATGCTACATAGGTAGGGATGCAACACGGGGGAAGATTTGGCAAATTGAGCTCCGCGCTCTCCCAAAGAGGCCATCGAATAGGCGGCAGCCAGGGGAACCGAAGCAGCAACTGCGAGTTCCTCAGGAAGAGTTAACCAACACTGGTGGGTCGCAGGAACCAAAACAGCGGATTAGAATGCCTGAACTACCTAGCAATGGAAGTCAGCAGGATCCAGTAAGGCAGGTTGGTATCAAAGTTTCTTCTCAAGAATAAAGTACTACTAGTGACAGCTCACAGATATCAATGGAGCAACAGCAAGATCTCCATCGAGAAGCAATCAACCACGACAGCTTGCAAAGAACCATCACAGGTGATTGTGGAGCTGCTAGTGCTCTGCCATGAACTAGCCAGCAGTGACATTCACCAGGACCCAATGCCAGGACATAAGGTCTTCCTTAACAACCAACCCTTACCGCAGTTGAGCCGCAAAATCAAATGCAGTAATTACAACTCCCATCAAAGCAAACCAGCCACTGGTGTAGCAGAGTGACAAGCAAGTCTGCACAGAACAGGTCAGCACCAAGACTGCACAGCATAAATCACAATGCATGAACGCGCAAGTACTTTTTGAAGAACAAACTATCAATGGCATACACCAACACAGCAGATCAATACCATCCAGCAATGCTGCGATGAATGACGAACACCTTGACCAAGGCTAGTAAAGACTGTACAAATGACGATGCCCGAACAGCATTTATTTTAAAATTCTGAGAGTGGACATACATAGGCAAAAAGTGTTTCTGGAATTCTGAAACAATATTTCAAGAGAGCTTTGAGAAATGCAGAACAGTTCTTTTTATTATATTAAAATGGGGAAATCCAGTGCAATTGAAACTACAAAATGGAAATGAAAAGTGTATGGAAGTCAATGATTTCAATCATGATACAATCTATACAACATTGACATTAAAGATAGGTTTTCCTAAGAAATACATTCATCAATGAACAATACTAATAGACACACAATAGGCATGAGTGGTGACTACTGTGAAGAGTTACAGGAAATGATTTAAGTTTCACTTTAATTTCACTTTCATGTAAATCTTCTATTAAAAAGAGAAAATAGTGGAACATATTTTATAAAACAAGACCACTTCCTTTTAACAGTTCCAAGCATATACCTCCAAATATGCCAACCTATGTATACGGAAACTCTGCATTGTAAACTTTGTAAACAGCAAATTTAATGGATATAAACTAAAATAATTAGAGGCCTATATCAAATTTTATATCTTGGTCTGTTCTCGTCTATTAATCAAAGAGTAATCAAATAATGAAAAGATGTGTAATTCTTGGAAAAAAGGAAAGTTGAAGTAACATGACTGGTTGAAAATTAGGTTTAAGTAGATCAGACTGTAAAGTCTGCCCAATTGCGTTGGAGACAAAATATGACTGGTGGGATTTAGCATTCTTATGAAACTTGATGAATTTGTTAAACTGATGTTTGGAGAAATTATTCAATCCATTTCAAAAAGTACTTACTCTGGGTTGTCTGATTGCATGTGGGCCCCGTGAAGCCTGGCGTGCACTGACATTGACCCTCCAGGCAATGGCCCCCATTGAGGCACTGAACATCCTCACACCCTCCAACTGCATAGTAAATGTGAAACCAGGTGAGCCACTTCTCCTGCATCATATCACATTTTAAACTCAGCGAACTGGCACCATCCCTTGTATGTTACTGCTTTGGGTCGTTGAATGTCTGTTCCCCACAGCTTATTAAAGACAGCCAATGCATCCGTATTTCACTGCGACTGAAATTCGCATGACGCTTGTTTTCTCAAAAGAATATGGCAGGTGCAGCAAACACTCCATGGAATTTGAGGTGATTCAAAAATACAATCCCCATTTCAGCTTTGCAGGCTCAGTCTTTCTGTGTCTACCACAGGTACTGAAACAACTACAAAGGGATCTGAACCAAAGGTAGCAAAAATTGTAACTGTTACAAAATTGTAAAAAAGTCTCACGCATGAAACTCTTAGTGCCAACAACACATCAGATATGTGTCATCATTATACTCTATGTTAAAACAGCAGTAGCTGAATAGATCTTATTCAAAAGGAAGCCATTTTAAAAATGTTCCCTGAACTTAACTATTCAGTGTAATATATCACACAGGGTGCCAGACTATTTTTGGTTCCATGCCTCATTTCTTTTTGGGGGGCATAAAACATTTAGATATTATATATCACAATTTTTCAATTATTCATTATCTTAAATGAACTTAACCTGCAATGAATTTTTTTCACTGTTCTCATTTTGCTTCTTAAGGTCTTAAAATGAAAAAAAGATAACCTAACTTTGGATTCAACATGGCTGATTTGTGAATTCTGTCAATTGAACACTTACAGTTGATCTCACAGTAGGCTCCAATGAAGCCGTACAGACACTGGCAGATACCGTTCACGCAGACACCACCATTCTGACAAGACCGGATGCACACTAGAGCATCAAACACATGAACAGACATAGTTTTTATCACAGTGAGAAAACAAGATCCCCCCTACAAAACACTGAAAAAGTATTAAATTAGCACTAATAATTTATCCAATTTTTTTGGCACTCTTTCCAGGGCCTGCCCACTCAAGAGTGCATTGCACCCTATTTAAAGATGCAGTTACACTACATGCACCCCCCGTGCTAAATGGTGAAAACAAAAAATAGGAATGCTCATATAAAATTAAGAGACGTGGAATAAATATAAATGGTGAAAATACCAAATTAGTTTAAATAATACTTTGTGCGGGATGTACAATTGGCGTTCTACAGTTTGACAGTTGTACAAGGAGAGCCCATCTCACAAACACAGTTTCAAGCTTGTCAATTACAAAGTATGTGACAGATGTATTTCACACTACAATAACAAGGTTTGACTCAATTTTCGCCCTGGCATGATGCATAAAATATGTGAAAATAAATATTACATAAAAATAATATTACATATCGAAATAAATACTACACCGTAAAACTTGAAAAGGTTTTTTCAAGGGTAATGTTACTTTAAATGCACCAGCCATCACTGAAAAGGAAAAATTGTCTCCAAATCAGAAATAATCAAAACCCCTTTTTAAATAGCTTACAAAGACAGTCCAGTCTAGTCCTGTTTGGTTTGTATTCAAAATAGATGTATACTTCTCTCTGCATCAACATGCATGTGATGACATAAAATTCAAGCCAATTCTGATTAAGCTCTGAGAATTCTTGAAAGTTACACGGAAAATAAAGACCTTATTCGCAGGGAAGAAAGTTTCTATCCTGTTCCCGGAATCTATCTTATTCAATGTATTTTGTAAAATGGGTGGTTCCAGACTATTTCAGGTTTCATGCCTCCTTTCTTTTACATTTAGCTGTAAGTACTCTCAAATATTAAATTATTGACATCGATTTGTAATGACCTTTATTTCACTGCTTTCAATTTATTCTCAGGTTCTCAAGTTAGCCTTGCTTTCAATTAATTACGTGTCAAGTATTGAATAATGCCAATCCCGTGTTCTTAATACTCAGAACGTATGTACAGGACACAAATTGAGTCCAGTTAGCAACATACCTCTAGTCTGGCATTGGTTCCCTTCAAACCCTCTGGGACAGATACAGAGGCCATTTTGGCACACACCACCATGCAGACAAGGCGGCCGGCACACTGTGAACAGTAACCAATAAAATAAGTGCAAAGTGGGTGATAACATGCAGCTACCTCTTGCTGGATTTCTTGAAAGGGAAGTGCAAAATACTGCATTGGTACAGTGAGGTTAATACTGGCTTGAAAAATGTAATAGTTTGATACCATCTCTTAGAGATGCTTTTCCCCTTATCAAACACCTTGTGTGCTCGTAATCCATTTGTATTATGCTTGAATTGTGGACTTTTTTACATCATGCAATATACATTTACCGTTGTTATGGCACACATCATTATGGTAGCACCCGAATAGTACACAAGTACTGACTACTTCAAGTGGTGAAGTGAGGTTACCTAGGGAGTTTTCAATTATCCCAGGTGAAGCCATGAAGAACATGAAAGCAATACTAGCTCATGCCTTGTGACCAGCTCTCGGCCAATGGAGATACAGAATCTGTGGGTGAAGTATTATCTGAAGGCAAGAGACAGATACATGGAACGATGCGATGCCACGAGGAACATTACCGCAAAGATTGAGAAGGGTTGAAAGTACCACTTCTGTGCCTACCTTCTATTTGACAGTACGCCCCTTGGTATTGTGGAGGGCAGTTGCACCTTCCAAAGTTGCAGACACCACCATTTAAACACGGCTGCTCGCAATCTGGGTAGACAGAAGAGAGGACAAACACATTTTGCTCTTTACTTTCCAATCAGATTTACATGATGATTTCGGGGTTTTTTTCCTTTTTTTAAAGTAATACTGGCAATGACAGCGGTATATGCAAATGGAAAAACAGCAAAACAACAAGTGAAAACAATGTGTAACTGAGAGAAAAAGTTAGCAATTTCTAAATGTCACTCCATGGAGCCTTAACCACTTGCTGCTGGGGAACCCCGTTTTGAGCACCATGGGGTTTATACGCAGAGCCGGGGTGCCCGAAAAGGGACAAAAGAGCTGGTCCATGTAACAAAAGACCATACTAGGAACAAAAGACCTGCTGCTGGGAATTGCCATCATTTTTGGGCTTGCATTTTTCAAAGTAATCCGTCACTGGTTTTTAACAGTATACCACTGTTTTGGGCAAAGCACACCCGCGGGTTAGCGACACGGACAAAAGTGCTCCAGGGCCCCATTGATGAGCGACACAGCACCGCTGCATGCTTATCCAGCCGAGTTTGAAAAGACAACACTCGCATTCAGGAAATTACACAACACCTCACAATTCTGGGCTCTCTTTACAGGGCGCCAGGCCTGGCTGAAATATTCAGGAGCAAATGGAGGTTATCTGTCAGCTTAGAGTAGCCACCAAACAGTCATTCGTGTGGGTGTAAACGTCCATTAAATGAAATGATGAATTTTTGAAGAATTTAGAAAACCGGAAATCTTGAAAATCTCCCGTATGTGTTCACTGCATTTTTAAAAGCACGCGGCGGCATGTGGTTAAAATAAATAAAAACAAGTAACTGCAGGATGAGCATGTCCTGACACTGACATTTGACAGGGAAACCATACCTCGCCTTTCACAGAAGAGCCCTGTAAAACCTGGGGGGCATTCACAGGTGCCGTTGACACAGGTGCCCTGATTTTGGCAGGCAATAGGACACTCTGCAATGATGAAATGGAAAATCAGAATCAGAAAATAAATCTGCCTTGCCTTGTCCTAATTTTGAAAATGGATTCTCTTTTATCATGCAAAGTTTACAGCAAAGAGATCACTCTGTGCAAGGACAAAGATGCTACTGCCATTATTTTTTCTTTCTTTCAATCTCCTTTTTTGGTTTTGTTGCATATGGGTCATTCCACGAGGTTGGGGCACAAATTGTGATGGTGTCCATTGTTACATGGGTTCCATACAAATGAACAGCTATTTCCCTGCATGTGGATTCCAAACTGACATTGTTATCTTGCAAGGCTGAACATAGAGGTTTATGTTATTTATACAGAGTAAATGACCTGCTCTACAGGCCATGACAGGTGGTAAAAGTTACCCATGTAAAAAGGACACCGTCACAAATTGTGCCCCAATCTCATGGAATGACCCATGTATCTGGGTGTTTCGTTTGTGTCAGTTGAGCTGTGGTCTTTACGGTTGTGTCGCTTGCTTCAGTTCGAAATCTGGATTTTAACCCCTGACCCCCATTCGCTACACCATCGTTTGAAATCACTCTAAAGCAAACCTTTCTCGTTGCAATCGTCCCCTCTGTAACCCCGGTTACACCGACACACCCCCCCAATGCAAGCACCGTGGACACACGGAGGTCGACACACTGTCAAAATAAGAACAAGGGAATATCACAAATGAAAATGACTGGTCCATTTTTTTTGCATCAATGCACACAATAGCTCACACACCTTCAATTAGAAACCTCCAATTACATACATTATTTAATATCTTGATGCATGGAAAATATGTTAAAACGAGCAAGTCACCCTTAATTACATGACTCCTTTAAACTAAATCTATTGAAAAAACAAGGTATCTAGTCTTTAAGTCTATAAATAAATGCTTGGAATTATGAATAGCCTGATGCTTACTCGGAAATAATCAAATACTTTTATTTCTGCCGATGTTCTTTCATATTTAATGAGTTTTATCAGTGTAATTTCTATCAAGTCTACAATCGAACCACTTTAAGAAAGATGGACCATTACAACACGGCATCAAATTCTGGAATAGCCAGAAATGCATACACAAAACCAAGACTGTAAAAAGACACTGCTAGACTCAATACCTAAAATGCTGGTGATGAAATAAAAGTTCAATACAAGTCACGCTAGTTTTATTTAGAATAATTTACAACTTATGATAAATTTATATCTAAGTATCATTAAGCAACTTTCAAAAAAGGAACGTGAGATTTGGAATCCAAAATAATCCAGCACCACCCTTTTAACAGATTACCTTGGATATGATAGGTTAAAGAAGAAGATAAACAATGGTTTCCTTGGGAATATAACCTATTGCCTTCACTGTTTTCATGGTTTTAAATTGTTACCACTGAGAAACCAGCGTACAGACTATGAACATAATACAACAGAAAATGCTGAGTATTTTTTTGTCTGTCTTTTTTCGCTGAATGGATTTGCATTCTCAGTCTGAAAAGGACAGAAACTCTTTTTAGTAAGAAGGCAAAACCTGCTACAGGGTTTTCACGCAGTTACACCTTGCATTCTGTGCTGGCTCACATCGTTTCAATAACAGAATGCTGTGAGGCACAAATGTATGATTCTGAAATTGGTCAAAGTGAAAAGCCACGCAAATTAAGCACAAAAAATCCCCCTGGTTTCAGACAATTTTAAGTTCAAATTTAAGACAGCAAGAATGACATTATAAACATCAGGTGAAAGAATTATTTCATTCTGTTGGGGATAATTCATGGTCTATTCATTCAATATCTGACGGCGGCCAAAAAAGTTGAACTACTCACATCTGGTTTCGCAGAATTCCCCATCAAAACCATCCTCACAGACGCACACACCAAAAATGTTGCATGTTCCACCATTGAGACATTCTCTCCTGCAAGCTTTAAAAGAAGACGTGCAATTGGGCTGTTTCACTTGCAGTGTTGTAAATGCAGATGCAGTAGTTAAGACAAAATATTATCCCGCACTGCTGGACCACGGCACAAGAAACAGCTAGTTATGAAGAATTTAGATGCAAAAGCCAACAATTTTTCGAAATGAAGAAGCTCACTCTCCTTCAAACATTAACTTTCTTTCTGAACATTCTAAATGCTAGTTGAATTCAAACTGTAAACAGTCAATAGCCCTTACATTCCTGAATCCTTTGATTTCAATATATTTTACATACACCCTCAGGGGTAAGGGTTAAGATATGATGGATTCATGGAGAATCCACAGTTGTGTATGACCAGTGGCCCATCTGACCTTTTAAAGACAATTTTTCTCAAAAGGTGAAAAGGGGATTTAAAGCAGTTTGTTTCCATCTCAACTCTTGTTTGTATTATTCACAAGGTGGTAATTTTACATTGTTTTACATGGTTAATCAGGTCTTTGCTAATGAGTATTTTACCCTAATCTCCCCCCTCAAAGGGGCTTTGCCACCCTCCCCCCCCAAAAAAAACCCTGATAAGTGTAGAAAATGCCCAAGTTTGTAGCTTTAGCCATGGACATTGTGAGGGAATAGATACAGATAAGACACTCCCTCCGGGAAACAGGGTAAAAATACAAAGAAGGAGGAAAATTTAAAGAAATTTACACATAAAAAAACCCTGACACCTCAGCATTGATCCCTTCCAATGTGGATTGTTTGTCATTTTGCTGTTGATGGGTGCATTACCCACCTTCCCAAGCACCTTGCCCCTTCGTGGGGCCACCAATGGGCCCTGCCAAGTTATACTCGCACACCCTGACTCATGGTGAGAGTAACAATGGTGACTTACCTCTGTACTGGCAGTAGTCTCCGGTGTGGGTGTCTGGACAGACACACCGGCCCTCCACACACATGCCAAGATTCAAGCAATCCGGCCGACAAACTACGCGTTATAGACAAGGAGGAACATGGCAAGATGTCGAATTGGCAAACTTCATTGTAAAAATCACTTTAGACTTATTTCTTACCATGGCAAATAAATGAACACAGAAAGAGCAGCTTATTCCTGGCAGATGGTCTTTAGGATAGAACATGCTACTTTTGTATTCAAGTAAATCACAAGTGCCTCCACAACTCCAGTCACAAGTCCTTTAACAAGACCAGTCTTAGGCATGAGGGTGAACAGTGACAAAAGAATGCTTTTTACAGTTTATTTGAATAGCTTGAGAATTGGTTTCAGACTGAATGACTTGTGATGGATTTGTGATGGAGTTACAGGGACTTGCAAGGACTCATGATAGACTCGAATACAACACTGGAACATGCGGATTTGGAACACTTTTTAAGGTACAAGGAGTTCCTGGCAAGAGGCTATTAGCATAAATGTAAATTACTGATAAAAATCAAGGTTTTTATCCCTAAAAAATGCAAAATTTTAATTTTAATTGCTGACATCCTCCTTGGCACAAAACAATATAAGTAATAACAAATTTCCAATTCTATTCATCAGTGTCTATTTGGCATTAATTTTGTCAAGAGCTTTTATGTCATTGCTTACAATTTTGTTCTCATGCTGCAAAAAAGAGACTGAACCCAGCTTTCAATCAATTCCATATGATCGACTTGTCAAAAAGGCTCATCCAACTTGAGCAGAAGCACCCCCTCACTGGTTGAAAAGAGCCATGTTGATGGAGAGTGTTGATTTTGTTGGTAGTGATGGGACCATAACATGTACATTTCATAATCGCTTGTGAATCAGCAAAGTGCAGGCCCCCCCAAAGGAGCCAACGCTGGTGGGGAAAGTGTCCCCTCTCTTGGCCCCAGCATTCACACACTATTGCATCAACTACTGCTAAAGATTCACATGATAATGGCACTTACTTTTGGTCTCACAGAACTCTCCGACGTACCCCTCTGCACACTGGCACACACCCCGCGTGCAGGTGCCCCCGTTGGCGCAAGACTGCTCACACCGTAATGGGATGCTGCAGTCCACCCCAGTGTAGCCAATGGAGCACTGGCATTGGCCCGCCTGGCAGATGCCGAACTGACATGCAGGGATGCATGGGATGTCTGGAGGACGAGGGACACAGCCACATACAAATAGATCAACCTTACCCCCATCCAAGATATTACTTCCAAATACCAAACAGTGACAATTCACTCATTCGGTGGAAAATTCACAACTGAAACTGACAACATGATGAATTCCGCTGAGCTTTTATCACTCCAACAGAATGAGACTTCACAAAAGTTCCCCCAAGAAGCGGTTCTTTTTCAAACCATTTCAACCTAAATTAAGAGTGATATTCACTCTAAACCGTCATTTGTGTGCAGTGTGCACACACACTCAGGTGTCAACACCTGAAACCAAAATTGTTTAGCGCCAGGCTTTCATAAAGTGGTTACACATAATTCTTGTATTTCACCAGCTTTTGACAATGACAAAAACCACCGGGTGTGTTTTTATGACCATTAACCGGCAACATGTTTGTGACGTCAAAGGATAACAAGATATGGTTATGTCTTTTGACAGAGGATGCAGACAACCTTGTCAACAAACATCCTTTTCTCTCCCAATATTCGCATGTTCCTTACTACCTGACTTTTTATATTTTTGAAGGAAATACTCCTGATTTGCTGCAAGTAACATTGTTTTCTAAAAAATTCTCAAAGATATGTAATTGGCTTATTTGAGAAACAACAATTATTTGTTCTTTTATTATGCTGCCATTATGCTATTATGCTGCTATTTTGAAGCAGTACTGAACAATTCCAAGCTTTGGTTCTCATTTTGTTCTGAACAATGACTTTATTGGCATATCCACAGTCACGAAAACACCTCACTGATGACCATAGCAGAAACACATACCTAAAAATATGGAAGGGCTGCGTAGCATCGTGATCAGAATATCGACAAGAATATAATATCAAATCAGTGTTCTGAAATATGTGATTGCCGAGCTTTCGGTAACTGAGTACCTTCTTCAGGGAATCTGCCTGCCCTGAAGAAGGTACTCAGTTACCGAAAGCTTAGCAATCACATATTTCAGAGCACTGATTTGATATTATATTCTTGTCGATATTTAGAAACATACACCTAGTCGGGTTTGTAAAAACATACCCCTGTCACCAGCAGTGGAACAATTTTTGAAGCGCATAAAGTGGGGCGGCCATACCCCAATCCCCCCTTATGAAAAAGTTGGAGGGGAGCCACTGCCCCCTCCTCCACTGCCAGTGGCCCCTATATGTGCTATTCCTCATGGGCACTTTGCATGTGTTGATGCGTTACCTAGACAGCTCCTGCCGTCAGGAGCCAGACGCTGACCCTCGGGACAGATGCATCTGTAGCTGCCTGGCATGTTCTCGCACTGGTACTCGCAGTTGGCTTGGGGACACTCGTTCTTGTCTGGAGACAGAAAATATTCAAAAATGAGTCAGTTGCCTTGGGGACACTCGTTCTTGTCTGGAGACAGAAAATATTCAGAAATGAGTCAGTTGCCTTGGGGACACTCGTTCTTGTCTGGAGACAGAAAATATTCAGAAATGAGTCAGTTGGCTTGGAGACACTTGTTCTTGTCTGGAGACAAAAAATATTCAGAAATGAGTCAGTTGCTTTGGGGACACTCATTCTTGACTGGAGACAAAAAATATTCATGACCTGTCAGGTGCAACTCAAAGAGTGGGGAAGGAATAACTCAAAACATGTGAGGTAGGCAATTGCTTTGAACATCACACAAACATGAAAGGCCCTCAAGCTCTTGTAGTTGCACGTCATTAAAATTTATTTATTAAAATCAATGTATTAATGCACTTTTCCTACAAAGGGGGCCAAAGCACCAGCTGGGGGCATA